>NC_142800.1:33205209-33225971 GCF_049724085.1 Artemia sp. Qi Xiang Cuo | reverse complement strand
GTGTCCTCTGAAGTTGATTCTAATGTTTTTACCACTATCTATTAGTGATTTATAAATATTTAAAAAGCTTCTAAAATAAAATTTTGGAAAATTTTGAGTTAGGGGGGAAAGGGGATTTCAAAGACATCTTCCCAAGGAACAAATTATCCTCTAAAGTTGAGTCTGATATGTGTTGCTCTCTATCTATTAGTGCTTTAGATATATGTAAAAAGCTTCTAAAGTCGAAATTTTAGAAAATTTTGAGTTTGGGGGGAAGTGGGATTTAAAAAACCACCTCCCGTGATATAAAGTGTCCTCTGAAGTCGATTCTGATTCAAGTAACTCTCTATCTGTTAGTGGTTTATAAATATTAAAAAAGCTTCTAGATTATAATTTTGGAAATTTTTGAGTTTAGGGCGAAGGGGGATTTCAAAAACATTTTAACATGACAAAAATTGTCTTCTAAACTCAATTCAGATGTTTGTATCGTTTTATGTCTTAGCGCTTTATAAATGTTAAAAAAAGCATCTGAATTAGAATTTTGGAGAATTTTGAGTTTGGGGGAAGGGGGATTTCAAAAACATCTTCCCATGACATGAATTGTCCTCTAAAGTCGATTCTGATGTTTGTAGCGTTCTATGTCTTAGCAATTTAGAAATATTAAAAAAAGCTTCTGAATTATAATTTTTGAAAATTGAGAGTTTGGGTGGTAGGGGGATTTAAAAAAAATCTTACCTTGACAAAAATTGTATTCTATAGTTGATTCTGATGTTTGTAACGCTCTATGTCTTAGAGCTTTAGAAATATTTAAACGAGTTTATAAAGTAACAATTTTGGAAAATTTTGAGTTTGGGGGGAAGGGGGATATCAAAAACCTCTTCACATGACATAACTTGCCAAGTTGATTCTGTTGTTTGTAACTATCTCTGTCTTCGCACCTTAGTAATATTTAAAAAGTTTTCTACATTAACAATTTTGGAAAATTTTTAGTTTGGGGGGAAGGGGGATTTCAAAACATCTTCCCATGACAAAAATTGTCTTCTAAAGTTGATTATGATGTTTGTGGATCTCTATGACTTAGCACTATAGAAATATTTAAAAAAGTTTCTAAAGTAGCCTAGAAATTTTTGAAAATTTTGAGTTTGGGGGGAAGGGGGATTTCAAAAAGATCTACCCATGACATAAATTGTCCTCTAAAGTCGATTCTGATGTTTGTAGCGCTCTATGTCTTAGCGCTTTACAAATATTTAAAAAGCTTCTAAAGTAGAATTTTAGAAAATTTTGAGTTTGGGGGGAAGGAGGATTTTAATAACCTCTTCCAGTGATATAACTTGTCCTCTGAAGTCGATTCTGAAGTTTTTAGCACTCTATCTATTAATGCTTTAGAAATATTTAAAAAGCTTCTAAAGTAGAATTTTGGAAAATTTTGAGTTTGGGGGGAAGGGGGATTTCAAAAACATCTTCCCATAACAAAAATTGTCCTCTAAAGTCGATTCTGATGTTTGTAGCGTTCTATGTGTTAGCGCTTTAGAAATATTTAAAAAAGCTTCTGAAGTAGAATTTTGGAAAATTTTGAGTTGGGGGGAAGGGGGATTTTAAAACCTCTTCCTGTAATATAACGTGTCCTCTGAAGTAGATTCTCAAGTTTTTAGCACTCTATCTATTAGTGCTTTAGAAATATTTAAAAAGCTTTCAAAATAAAATTTTGGAAAATTTTGAGTTAGGGGGGAAGGGGGATTCAAAAAACATCTTCCCGTAACATAATTTGTCCTCTGAAGTCGATTCTGATATTTGTAGTGCTCTATCTATTAGTGCTTTAGAAATATTTAAAAAAGATTCTAAAGTAAAATTTTGGAAATTTTCGAGTTTGGGGGGAAGAGGGATTTTAAAAACCTCTTCCCGTGATATAACGTGTCCTCTGTAGTCGATTCTGATGTTTTTAGCACTCTATCTGTTAATGCTCTAGAAATATTTAAAAAGCTTCTAAAGTAGAATTTTGGAAAATTTTGAGTTTGGGGGGAAGAGGGATTCCAAAAACTTCTTCCCGTAACATAATTTGTCCTCTGAAGTCGATTCTGAAAATTGTAGTGCTCTATCTATTAGTGCTTTAGAAATATTTAAAAAAGATTCTAAAGTAAAATTTTGGAAAATTTTGAGTTTGGGGGGAAGGGGGATTTACAAAACAACCTCCCGTGATATAACGTGTCCTCTGAAGTCGATTCTGATGTTTTTAGCACTCTATGTGTTAGTGCTTTAGAAATATTTAAAAAGCTTCTAAAGTAGAATTTTGGAAAATTTTGAGTTTGGGGAAGGGGGATTCCAAAAACATTTTCCCATGACACAAATTGTCTTCTAAAGTCGATTCTGATGTTTGTAGCGTTCTATGTCTTAGCGCTTTATAAATGTTTAAAAAAGCATCTGAAGTAGAATTTTGGAAAATTTTGAGTTTGGGGGAAGGGGGATTTCAAAAACATCTTCCCATAACATGAATTGTCCTCTAAAGTCGATTCTTATGTTTTTAGCGTTTTTTGTCTTAGAGCTTTATAAACGTTTAAAAAAGTTTCTGAAGAATAATTTTGGAAAATTTTGAGTTTGGGGAGAAGGGGGATACCAAAAACATCTTCCCATGACATGAAGTGTCATCTAAAGTTAATTGTTATGTTTGTATCGATATATGACTTAGCACTTCAGAAATATTTTAAAAGCTTCTAAAGTATAATTTGGGAAAATTTTGAGTTTGGGGGTAAGGGGGATTTCAAAAACATCTTCCCATGACTTAAAGTGTACTCTATAGTAGATTCTGCTGTTTGTAACTCTCTATGTCTTAGCTCTTTAGAAATAATTAAACAAGTTTATAAATTAACAATTTTGGAAAATTTTGAATTTGGGGGGAAGGGAGATTTCCAAAACATCTTCCCATGACAGAAATTGTCAAGTTGATTATTATGTTTGTAACGCTCTATGTCTTAGCGCTTTAGAAATATTTAAACAAGTTTCTAAAGTAACAATTTTGGAAATTTTTGAGTTTGGGGGAAGGGGGATTTCAAAAACGTATTCCCATGACATAAATTGTCTTCTAAAGTTGATTCTGATGTTTGTAACTCTCTATGTCTGAGCGCTTTAGGAATATTTAAACAAGTTTCTAAAGTAACAATTTTGGAAAATTTTGAGTTTGGGGAGAAGGGGGATTTCAAAAGATCTTCCCATGACATAAATTGTCCTCTAAAGTCGAGTCTGATTTTTGTAGCGCTCTATGTCTTATCACTTTATAAATATTTAAAAAGCTTCTAAAGTAGAATTTTGGAAAATTTTGAGTTAGGGGGGAAGGAGGATTTGAATAACATCTTCCCGTGATATAACGTGTCCTCTGAAGTTGATTCTGAAGTTTTTAGAACTCTATATATTAGTGCTTTAGAAATATTTAAAAAGCTCCTAAAGTAGAATTTTGGAAAATTTTTAGTTTGGGGGAAGGGGGATTTCAAAAACACCATTCCATGACACAAATTGTCCTCTCAAGTTGATTCTGCTGTTTGTAGCGGTCTATGTCTTAGTGCTTTAGAAATATTTAAAAAGCTTCTGAAGTAGAATTTTGGAAAATTTTGAGTTTGGGGGAAGGGGATTTTAAGACCCGCGTCCCGTGATATAACGTTTCCTCTAAACTCGATTCTCATGTTCTTAGCATTATCTATTAATGATTTAGACATATTTAAAAAGATTCCAAAATAATGATTTGGTTAATTGTTAGTTTGGGGGGAAGAGGGATTTGAAAAACCCCTTCCCGTGATATAACGTATCCTCTGAAGTCGATTCTGATATTTGTAGTGCTCTATCTATTATTGCTTTAGAAATATTTAAAAAAGCTTCTAAAGTAAAATTTTGGAAAATTTTGAGTTTGGGGGGACGGGTGATTTAAAAACCATCTTCCCGGGAAATAACGTGTCCTCTGTAGTCGATTCTGATGTTTTTAGCACTCTATCTGTTAATGCTCTATAAATATTTAAAAAGCTTCTAAAGTAGAATTTTAGAAAATTTTGAGTTTGGGGGGAAGAGGGATTCCAAAAACGTCTTCCCGTAACATAATTTGTCCTCTGAAGTCGATTCTGAAACTTGTAGTGCTCTATCTATTAGTGCTTTAGAAATATTTAAAAAAGCTTCTAAACTAAAATTTTGGAAAATTTTGAGTTTGGGGGGAAGGGGGATTTTAAAAAAAAACTCCAGTGAAATAAAGTGTCCTCTGAAGTCAATTCTGATAATAGTATCACTCTATCTGTTAGTGGTTTAGAAATATTTTAAAATCTTCTAAAGTAGAATTTTGGAAAATTTTGAATTCGGGGGACAGGAGGGTTTCAGAAAAATTTTAACGTGACACAAAGTGTCTTAGAGCCTTGAGGCGGAGTATTTTAGCGATGTATATCTAAGAGATTTATAAATGTTTAAAAAACCTTCTTAATCATAATTTTGGAAAATTTTGAGGTTGGGGGGAAGGGGGATTTCAAAAACTTCTTCCCATAACATGATTTGTCCTCTAAAGTCGATTCTGATGTTTGTATCGTTCTATGTGTTAGCGCTTTAGAAATATTTAAAAAAGCTTCTGAAGTAGAATTTTGGAAAATTTTGAGTTTGGGGGAAGGGGGATTTCAAAAACATCTTCCCATGACATAAATTGTCTTCTAAAGTTGATTCTGATGTTTGTAACGCTCTATGTCTTAGCGCTTTAGAAATATTTAAACAAGTTTCTAAAGTAACAATTTTGGAAAATTTTGAATTTGGGGGGAAGGGAGATTTCCAAAACATCTTCCCATGACAGAAATTGTCAAGTTGATTCTTATGTTTGTAACGCTCTATGTCTTAGCACTTTAGAAATATTTAAACAGTTTTCTACAGTAGCCTAACAATTTTGGAAAATTTGGAGTTTGGGGGGACGGGGGATTTCAAAAAAATCTTTCCATTACATAAATTGTCTTCTAAAGTTGATTCTGATATTTTTAAATCTCTTTGACTTAGCACTTTATAAATATTTAAACTATTTTCTAAAGTAGCAATTTTGGAAAATTTTGAGTTTGAGGGGAAGGGGGATTTCAAAAAGATCTTCCCATGACATAAATTGTCATCTTAAGTAGCTTCTGATGTTTGTAGCGCTCTATGTCTTAGCACTTTACAAATATTTAAAAAGTTTCCAAAGTAGAATTTTGGAAAATTTTGAGTTTGGGGGGAAGGGGGATTTTAAGAACCTCTTCCCGTGATATAACGTGTCCTCTGAAATCGATTCTGAAGTTTTTAGCACTATATCTATAAGTGATTTAGAAATATTTAAAAAAGCTTCTTAAGTAGAATTTTGGAAAATTTTGAGTTTGGGGGGAAGGGGGATTTTAAAAACATCTTCCCGTGATATAACGTGTCCTCTGAAGTCGATTCTGATGTTTTTAGCACTATCTATTAGTGCTTTAGAAATATTTAAAAAGCTTTTAAAATAAAATTTTGGAAAATTTTGAGTTAGGGGGGAAGGGAGATTTTAAAACCTTCTTCCCGTGATATAACGTATCCTCTGAAGTCGATTCTGAAACTTGTAGCGCTCTATCTATTAGTGCTTTAGAAATATATAAAAAACCTTCTAAAGTAGAATTTTGGAAAATTTTGAGTTTGGGAAGAAGGGGGATTTTAAAAACCTCTTCCCGTGATATAACGTGTCTTCTGAAGTTGATTCTGATGTTTTTAGCACTCTATCTATTAGTGCTTTAGAAATATTCAAAAATCTTCTAAAATATAATTTTGGAAAATTTTGAGTTTGGGAGGAAGGGGGATTCCAAAAAAATCTTCCTGTAACATAAGTTGTCCTCTGAAGTCAATTCTGATATTTGTAGTGCTCTATCTATTAGTGCTTTAGAAATATTTAAAAAAGCTTTTAAAGTAAAATTTTGGAAATTTTTGAGTTTGGGGGAGGGGGATTTTAAAAACCTCTTCCCGTGATATAACATGTCCTCTGAAGTCGATTCTGATGTTTTTAACACTCTATCTATTAGTGCTTTAGAAATATTTAAAAAAGCTTCTAAAGTAGAATTTTGGAAAATTTTGAGTTTGGGGGGAAGGGGGAGTCAAAAAAAATTTCTCCCCATAACATAATTTGTCCTCTGAAGTGGATTTTGATACTTTTAACGCTCTATCTATTATTGCTTTAGAAATATTTAAAAAAGCTTCTAAAGTAAAATTTTGGAAATTTTTGAGTTTGGGGGGAAGGGGGATTTTAAAAACCTCGTTCCGCGAGATAACTTGTCCTCTGAAGTAGATTCTTATTATTTTCGCACTATTTCTAATAATGCTTTAGATTTATTTAGAAATATTATCAAGGAGAATTTTGAGCATTATTAATTTAGGGGGGAAGGGGGGTACATGCCATCTCGTCCCGCACCATACTATTTTATCTGAAGTCGATTCTTGTATTTGTAGTGATAGATCTCATATTGCTGTAGAATTATTTAAAAAGCTTCTAAAGTAGAATTTTGGAAAATTTTGAGTTTGGGGGGAAGGGGGGTTTTAAAAACCTCTTCCCGTGATATAACGTGTCGTCTGAAGTCGATTCTAATGTTTTTAGCACTCTCTCTATTAGTGCCTTAGAAATGGTTGAAAAGCTTCTAAAGTAAAATTTTGGAAAATTGTTAGCTTGGAGGGACGGGGGATTTCAAAAACATCTTCACATGGCACAATTTGTCCTTTGAAGTCGATTCTGTTGTTTGTACCGTTCTATGTCTTAGCGCTTTAGAAATATTTAAAAAAGCTTCTGAAGTAGAATTTTGGAAAATTTTGAGTTTGGGGGGAAGGGGGATTTTAAAAACCTCTTCCCGTGATATAACGTGTCCTCTGAAGTAGATTCTGATGTTTTTAGAACTATCTATTAGTGCTTTATAAATATTTAAAAACTTTTTCAATTTAAATTTTGGAAATTTTTAAGTTAGGGGGAAAGGGGGATTTTAAAAACTTCGGCCAATTATATAACTTGTCCTCTGAAGTCAATTCTGATTTTTGTATCCCTCGCTATATTTGTTCATCATCAATTTTTAAAAAAGCTCATATCTCAAAATTTATAAACATATTTTGGTTGGGGGAAGGGGGATTTAATAAAACTCTTCAAGTCTTATCACGGGTTTTCTGACGATGATTCTCAGGTTTGTATAAGTTAATCTTTTAGATCTTTTTAAATATTTAAAAAGCTTATAGAGTATTATTTTGGAAAATTTTGAGTTTGGGGGGAAGTGGGATTTTTTAAAAACCTCTTCCCGTGATATAACGTGTCCTCTGAAGTCGATTCTGACGATTTTAGCTCTCTATCTATTAGTGCTTTAGAAATATTTAAAAAGCTTTTAAAATAAAATTTTGGAAAATTTTGAGTTAGGGGGGAAGGGGGATTTTATAACCCTCTTCCCGTGATATAACGTGTCCTCTGAAGTCTATTCTGCAATTTTTAGCGCTAGAACTACTTTTTAATGATTTAATATATTCAATGCTTATTTAGAAAAATTTTGGACATTTTTGAGGGTTTGGGGAATTTGTATATAATATCTCTAGTCACATTATAGAATGTATTCTATCTGGTTATATTTATCGTTTTTCGCACTCAATCTGTTAGTTCATTAAAAAAGTTTCAAAAGATTCAAAAGAAGAACTTTGGAAATTATTAAGTTTGGGGGGAAGGGGATTCCAAAAACATCTTCCCGTAACATAATTTGTCCTCTGAAGTTGATTCTGATATTTGTAGTGCTCTATCTATTAGTGCTTTAGAAATATTTAAAAAGCTTCTAAAGTAGAATTTTGGAAAATTTTGAGTTTGGGGGGAAGGGGGATTTTAAAAACATCTTCCCGTGATATAACGTGTCCTCTGAAGTCGATTCTGATGTTTTCAAATCCTTTCCCTAATTAATACAGTTTAAATGGTCTTATCAACAGAGTTGTTTGGCATGTGCCTGCTACCCTTAAGGGTAGGGGTTTCTGATAAGGAAAGTGTGACATCACAACAAACCTGGTTTCATATACCATAAAGAAAGTTGGAATGGGTTGAAAATTAAATGGCTTAGGATTTAAATAGGATTTTGGAATATATTTTAATGAACAAGGTTAAAAACAGAAGTTGTGTAAGGTAAGCAGTGATTTATATTTATGATAGTAATATAGGATGAAATAGGAGTTAAAAACAACTAGTAATGTGCAGTAATTTACCATTATATAGAGGGGGGGATGAGTGGAGGTAGGTACTTCAAAGTACCTTCCTGGGACAAACCTTAGCATGTATATCCATCCCTGAAAGTTTCATTTTCCTAACCCAACCCCTTTCCAAGATAGCCAAAAGTAACTACAGTAGAATTTTACCGTAATCCCCTCCTCTAGCCCCCCTCTCCAGAAAAAATCCTTCCTAAAAATGGTTGTATACTTCCCAATAACCAATAAATAATGCTGGCAAGTCCGGCGCCCCCTTCATGGCAATTTTCCTTCCCCCATGAAAACTTCCTTCATGGAAAGATCCTTCCATATAGCCCCCGACCCTCTCCTTCCCCCACCTACTGATAGCTGACTAGTTGGCTATTTTAAACTAAAGTTTATGTATACATTGGACATTAATAGCCAACTAGTTAGCTAATTCTTATATTGTATATAGAACTCTAATATTAGCTGACTAGTTGGCTAACTAAGGCTGCAATGTATGGCTAACTAAGGCTGCAATGTATATATAGGTGAGATGTAATAGCCAACCAGTTGGCTAATTTAAAGATTGTATATATATACACGGTTGTTTTTATTAGCCACCTAGTTGGCTAGACATTTTTTTTCTATATATAATGCTTGGCTAAGGTTTTTTTCTTTATATATAGACTGTAATATTTTCAATTAGCCATCTGGTGGTATCCCGTTTTTACCCAGATAAATAGATGGGGTTTTCACATACTTTTTGATTCTCATATTTTTTCCCATAAGTTAAATCTCTGTAAATCCAAGATTCCTATAAAATTTATTTATCAAAGGTATTTGACAGCCCACAATACCTATTTCACATTTTTTTTTTCCGGGCAGTAAATGACGCAATGGCGCATGCGATACGCCCAAGGCAGAGTAGGAGGAAAAAGCGCTAAAGAAATCTATCCAGACTAGTTCTAGTTTTGAATTTGAACTGAATTATAAGTTACCGGTAAAATTTGAATTAGTTAAATAATTTTCAAGAAGGCTGTTTTTCTAGTCGAATGAAGTTGGATTTGCCAACAATGAAGTGGAGAGCTTTGGCATTATTAGCTTTCGTCTATTTTCAAGGTTTGTTGAATTTTTAACTTGTTCTAAATCTTTTTTTCTTGGATGGCTGCTGATAGGCTAACCCAAATTCAACCGCGACATTGACCCAGATCTGTTTTATAGCCTACCCCTGTCGTGTGGGGGAGGAATCATCGAAAAGCTTCTTTTGTTGGGCTATTTAGTGAAAAAGATATGATAAAACTGCAGTAGGCTACAGGCTTGGTCTAGGCCTATTAATTTTGGTACTTGGGCACTATATGGGCCTTTACAAGGAAACCAGTCACGAAAAACCTGTTTTCGACGGGTTAACCGCTATATAGTAATACAATGATAGCAGGGTTTTTATTGCGTAGCCTATACGATATTAGAACTGTTTTTTTTGGGGTTTTAGGGGGGGGGAAGGTACCGAGGCCAGGTAAGGTTCCGCATTTAATATATGATAACATTTGCCCTCCCCCCCCTAATGGGCAAATAGGCTATACAGGCTAGCCCAAATTTGTTTCTAAACTATTATATAGGCCTATTCATCCTATTTCATTTTATTTCATTAGCATTAACCAAACTTGACTTTTCAGAAAGGCCCATATAATGCCCAAGTACCTTAATTTTTAGTAGCCTAATAAATTATGTGTCCAAGTTATGGCTTAGAAAGGTTTTCTCAAGCTTCTACATCTAACCCTTCAGCATGGCTAGAATCTGCTAAACAACGCAAGTAGAAAAGAGGTGGAAGTCTGAAGTCTGAATCGCATTCATAGACCCATTCCTTCTTACATTTCAGTTGAAAAAACTTGTTTTTTTTTATTAAACTTCTGATCGTTTCTTAAATAATGCTTGGAAATCCGGCGCCCCCTTCATAGAAATGTCCCGTACCCCAAAGAAACATCCTCCACGGAAATATTCTCCAGAGTAATCCCCTCCTCTAGCCCCCCTCTCCCGAAAAAATCCTTCCTGAAAATGGTTGTATACTTCCCACGAACCAATAAATAATGCTGGCAAGTCCGGCGCCCCCGTCATGGCAGTTTTCCGTCCCCCCAGCCAACTTCCGTCATGGAAAGATCCTTCCATATAGCCCCCGCCCCGCGCCGTCCCCCCCCGACCAGAAAAAAACACCACAGAAAAAGTCTGTATACTACCCAAAAACCAAAACTATAAAAGACATTTTTATAATATTTTTTACCATGCTTAACAAAATGGCTATCTCAAAATTTTGATCGGGTGACTTTGGGAAAAAAATGAGCATGGGAGGGGGCATAGTTGCCCTCCTTTTTTTTGGTCACTTAAAAAGGGCACTAGAACTTTTAATTTCCGTTCGAATGATCCCTCTCACTATTTTCTAGAACTACTGGGTCGATATGATCACCCCTGGGGAAAAAAACAAAAAAAAACAAACAAACAAATAAACACGCATTCGTGCTCTTTCTTCGGACAAAAAAATGCAAAATTCCACATTTTTGTAGATAGGTGCTTGCAACCTCTCCAGTAGGGTTCTCTGATACGCTGAATATGATGGTGTGATTTTCATTAAGGTTCTACAACTTTTAGTGGGTCTTTCCCCCTGTTTTCGAAAATCAGCAAAATTTTCTCAGGCGCCTCACTTTTGATGGGTAGCACTAAACTTGATGAAAGTTATATATTTGAAATCAGCATTGAAATCTGATTCTTTTGATATATCTATTGGTATCAAAAACCCGTTTTCTAGAGTTTCGGTTACCATTGAGCCGGGTCGCTCCTTACTTACAGTTCGTTACCACGAACTGTTTGATTTGTCTGGTTAGGTGGCTAGGCGTTTGCTCGGTGGATAGTTAATTTATGAATCGAAAAATTCGTAATTATTAAACCTTGTTCTTTTTTCGTTCATTGTTTTTTTTTAAAGTAGATGCTAATCATAATTAAAAGGATTGAAGAAGCGACACATGACCTTTTTTCATTGGAGTTTAATTTGCGTTTTGACGCCATAATGTCGCAAAGTGATGGGCTACCATATATTCGAACCTCTGGGTAGAATGAAAAAAGCATTTTCTAAACACGATCTTATTTAATTTTTATGAAGAAGAGGGTGAAGAAACAAAATTAATGAATATATCATAACAAAACTTACTGTTACCGCAGTTATCCTCGTCGTACGAGCCATTACCACTACCACATAGGGTCATTACTACTTTTAACTTTGACTTAATAAGGGTTTTTATTTAAAATCAAACAAATAAATAAATCAACCACCAGAAGCAAACTTGTTTAGGCTATACACCCTTCAAAAAACCTGATATATACATCGCTATCAACAACGTAAAACAATAAATAAATAAAAAAAAGCACGGCACAACCTCCTCCAACTTAGTCCAGCTCCTAAAATAAAAAAAACAAACTATACCTAATTATCCCCGTTCTCTCACTACCACCCTCACACAACCACAATAAAAAAAAATAACCAAAATACAACTGAGAGACCACTCAAGAGAAAATCGCTAAGAAATATTATACTCCCCAAAACACAGAGATTTAACCTACTCCTAAAACTAGTAATATTTTCTTCAACTAATAATTCATTTGGTAAACTATTATAAAACCCTGGTCCAACATGACGGATAGAGAAGAATGTTCTTCAAGTTGAAGCCTAAGGTCGTATTATTTGGGATGCTGTTCTGGTTGAGTATTCATGGACATTACATCTAGCCACGAACATTTGACCGAAACATTGTAGCAATAATCCACGCTCATATTTAAAAAAACAAAACAAAAACAAAGATGAATAAAATTTAGAAACTCCGTGTAAAGGCACAGAATATGTCGTTCAACATCTCTCCTTCTCACTGATGCACCTTTATTTTACTAGTGATTGGCCAGGCATAGATCAGTAAGGCCCTGGATAATTCCACATCCAGAGGGTGTGTTTGAACCCCCTCCCCCCAGAAATGTTTGTCCGATTCGTCAAAATGTAACACAATGTATGTAAACAATGTTCTAATGCGTTTTTATTGTTTTTACCCCCCCCTCCCCGAACAAAAAACCTGGATTCGGTTCTAGTCCTGGATATTTTCTGGGATTTTGGGAGGGCGGTTTGTGGTCTCTTGAAATAAATCTCAACGTATAAGTCTAGAAAGATTGGGTCCATGAGTCAATAATGCTAAATTTCAAAACAAAAAGTTCGGTTATTTCAAAACCGAAAAACAAACTATTGATTTAACTTAGTGGCTAATTTAGCTTAACACTCGCTGAAAAGCCATATAGTAGAATTGGGAATGAAGTAGGTCTGAAGATGAGTGGGTACCTTCTGTAGTGGCCCTTCTAAAGATGAGTACCTGATTAACGAATCTCTTTACTGTTTTGAAAGGATTGTCAAATATCTTCGTATGTTACCCAATAAACCTAGACCTCCTTAGACCTTAGCTCCTCCTGTACCTCCAGAGGCAAACAGGTCGTCCATTAACAGCCTCCAATCATCCCGCAAATGAGCTGCGGTATGGATGTCCTCCCAGTCTATTAAGGATACATGAAGGGCTCTCCCGTCCCACTCATATGTCCTACGAAGCGTGTCTTTGGGCATTCCTCGTCCTCGCGTGTCGTCTGATTGCCACTTGAGAAGCATATTCGGTAGTCTTGATCCTGGCATACGGATAACATGGCCAAGATGGCCTTCGTTGCCAGACTACATCAGCGACATCAGACTGGTTTGTGTAGTGGCGAATTTTCAATTTTGTTATCCTATCCTTCCAGTTAATGTTCAGGATACATCGAAGACAGTTGTTTTCATATGCAGTGAGTCGGTTTTCCTGTTCAGCTGTGAGTTTTAAACATTCCATCGCGTACGTCAAGATCGAAAGGACGTAGTCCTTAATAAAATCATAACCATACACTCCGTTTGTACCAAACCGTAAAACAGTGTGTCTTTCAAATTCTTCTACAGCAGGGTAAATTAGCTTCTACAGCTTCAATCGGAAACAACTTCGTGGAGATTCCAAAATAATGCTTGCTTTCAGTATTCAAAAATAGGACTTGCTTTTAGAAACAAATTCTTATGCATATAAGCTCGCCCCTCTATTGATCTGTTTGCAAATTTGCTGCCTCATTTTTAATAGTGGACGTTTTTGTTACATTATTTTCTGCTTGGAATACCTTTTTGTTTTCCAGTGATATGAACAAATCATCTTTCCAAATAACAAATGCATGACAGTTGATGTAAACTGCTAAATTTCTGTATCTTAGGTTTCCTTGGAAATATCTCATTGATTTTGTTGAATCTCTTACGCTTAAATAACGAAAGAATAAAGATGACACTGTTAATAAAATAAGTACAAATTGTAGTAGCGTGACACTTACACAGGATGCTTAAACTTTTAAACCATTTGATAAGTTGAAGTGCGCCGAATAAAACCTAGCGGATATCCAGTGACGACTAAGTAAAACCTGCTTCGCATATAACCTCTCTGAGCATTCCAACGCCTGTCCCATCATAATTAAATGAATTATTATTAGACATATTTTTTTGAGAGGCTTTGGAGCTGCCCAATCTACTATTAATTTATCTTCGGTAATAGGTGTACATAGGTCTGGTATCAATCTTTCAAGGAAGGAGATCTTTCAGACCTATTTTAGGGGACATTTACCCCCCACCCCTTCTCTGTCTGTAACTATGATAATGGTCATTATTAAAAAAGGTATTTCCCACAAAGAAGTGCCTAACTTGAACACGGGAGAATTAAAAACACTGAATATGTTTTTTTAATTCCACAGCAACAAATACACCATGTCCATATCTAAAACGAAAGACTGAGTCAGATATGTTCACAATTCAACAAGAGACCGAAAATTAGTAGAATTCTAGCTTGGATTCGGCCACTTAGGGGAAAGGGGGTGCTCCTAAATTCTTGTCACTGGTTCACCTACCAGCAGGCGGTGTCAACAAGTGTCAACAAAACTTAGTTTGAAATAAAAACCAGATTCATAGTTGTGACTTGTTATGGTCTTATCCTGATTAAACCTCTTGGGGAGTGGTATGGGAATATATTTTGTATATTACGCAGGTAGATCCATGTCTCCGAATTGGTCCAATTACAGTTATGTATTAAATGCCAAAAATGCATCACAATGAGAATGGACAATGGAAATTGTTCGAAAATGATAAAAGTTTAAATTTTGATAGAGTTAAGTTTTGTCCTTTGAAGACAAGAATATGTAATTACAAATATAGATAAGGATTTCATCAATCAAACGCACTTAAGTTTTCGATTTTAGGATTTCCCTGTGTTTTGGAATTTTCAACCTATCCCCCCCCCCGCCGAACAAGGCCCTGCAAATGTGTCTGGATCTAAACACGAAAAATCGAACTTAAAAAAAATACCTTTTATGGTATGTTTTACAGATATAACTCATTTCTACACAAAATTAGTCTTTTCCTTGCGAAACACGCTTTCCCTCAGTAACATCATAATCAGTTTAAATTTGAAGCACTACTTTTTATTTCGTGCATCATTGTTCTCATATTGTGTTTTCTGAACATTCTTCGGAATATGTCAAATGTCTATATTAACTAATGACATCATTCTGGCACAGTCTTGGGTTCTCCCTCAAAGAAAACATTGATATAAGCAGGTAGTTCATTTGAAATTCAATAGTGCTTGATGTAGCATTTTCTGTTTTTACACCAATCCCATAATGTTTTGACACTGGTTTCGAGTTGAACACGCCAGGGATTCAACAGGTGGGTGAAATTTTGACGTATGTCTGTTGCTATGCGATATTTCTAAAACAATAAAGGGATGTTATTTTCAAGTGAGTTTTTGTGGAAAAAATTTCGAGGGAAGACTATTGAACTAGTTTAGTCCGAAAATGCATATGTGAAATTTGAAATTGTTGAACTCCCTACATAAATAATGGAGTATATTTAGTTCTTATTCTTGTTCTAAATTAAATTTGGACTGTAAAAACTAAGAATTCCAAAGCTCAGGTTATCTCAAAATACATTGAATATGTTTGTGATATTGGAAATGGTTGAATGGATACTCGAAGTATTTTTTTGGAGAGATTCTTGTTAGCCTATGAGGAACGATAGAAATAAATGGTACTTGGGCACTATATGTGCCTTTACAGGGAAACCAGTCACGAAAATCCCGTTTTTGACGGGTTAATTCAAGACACCGCTATAGAGTAATGGAATGCATAGCGTGGTTTTTCATTGCGTATACGATATTTAAACTGTTATTTTTAGGGGTTTAAGGGGGGTACCTAGGTTAGGTTACATATTTAATATATGCTATGCTTTACCCCCACCCCCTAATGTGCAAATATATAGCCCAAATTAGTTTATAAAATATTATTGTTACTCTTATATTAAAATTAATCTAAAAGGCAATTAATACAAGTCACGAAATAGGCTGAGATGAGTGATGAAAATAGATATACGATTACACTGCCTTCTGGGATATAAACAAATGTAATGACTGTTTTTAATTTTTTTTTTTTGGTTTTGTGGGGGAGAAAAAGGTTCCTTGGTTTGGTTAATTTTTTCATTTATTGTTTACTTGGCCCCCCCCCCAATGTGCAAATATATATCCCAAATTTGTTTATAAACTATATATAGTCATACGATTTTATTTTATTTAATTAGCATTGAAAAAAATATCAAAATATAAAAGAGTCAGTTTAATAGAAGATTACCCTATTATATATTCATTCTATTTTATTTTATTTCATTAGCATTAACCAAACTTGATTTTTAGAAAGGCCCATATAATGCCCAGGTACCAAATAAATATCCTTAAAATCCCATCGGACCAGCCCCTCCTTCATGCAAAATTTGTCCAAAAATAATCATTTCAGTTGAAAGTTACAAGCGTTAGGAACTTGTAAATTGACTGGTAATCAAAAACTACTTTAATGGGTCAATTTCACTCATTTTCAAAGGTTTTGATTGTTTTCATTTTCTCAGGTTAAGACCCGTGATAGTGACAATGGAAGTATTAAGTATTTAATGAACTTGTATTCGTGTTTAGTCTCTCGGTCTCTGAGGTGGAATGTGTAATGTCATCGGGTCAGAATTCAACTAGAGTAAAAAAAAAAAAAAACAAAAACAACAAAACACCCCAACAAAAAAAAAACAAAAAAAAAAACAAAAAACTGCAGACTTTAGACCTATGTCGAAACGGGTTTGTGTTTTGTTCCTATTGTCAATGTGAGGTTATATCAATTTAGGGGAAAAAAAAGAAGCTAAGTATCCTAGAATGCAAGGTGTCTCAAAATCCACTGAATATTTTGGTGACCTCAGACATGATCGGGCATTCCAAATATTTTTTTTTTGATTGATGGTCATTAGCCTCGGAAGGATAATAAAGTAAATTATACTTAAAAGGCCTCGGGGTCGGCACCCCCCCCCGGCAAAATTTGTTCGAAAATCGCTGTAGTCAAATGTTAGGAGCATTTGAAACTTTCGGGGACTGGGTTTGACCAGTATTAATCGCTGTAGTGGGTGAATTTATCTTTTTTCAAACGTTTGTCACGTTTGACTTTCGGATGAAATGGAAATGTTAAATATTTAACCTAGTCTTGGCCAGCGGAGGAGAAATTAGTGACTCTTGCCTCTCATAAGAATGTAGAATGTTGAAAAACATTGAACCCTTAAAACAAAGAACGATAAGAAATATGAAACAAGAGTTAGAATAAAACAGAAGTAAAGACAATTTCTATACGAGATACTATATTCAGTTCTTCCACTATTTCTGGAAATCCGGGGTCTTCCCGAATTTTCTCCGAAAAAGAACTCGGCTCCTCGAAATCTACCTGAAAATTAACGATATGTATTTTGCGTTAATTCGTATATTCACGAACTTAAATTTTCGCGGTGATTTCAGAAAACCCAGTGATCATTCAGGGAAATTCGAGAAATACAGCGAAAATTCACAATGTTCCTCGAATTTGAAGAAATTTGATTGAGATTCTACAAAATACATCAGCGAAAGGGTACAGTAGGGCTATTAAATTGGCTAATTCAATTATGTTTCTTGTTCACAATGATTTATAATCCAACCGAAAGTGGTAGCCTACTATCCTTGACTTGAAATTCTTATCATTAATGATGTAGATTTTCTAAAACTAAATAATGCGGGCTACTTATGAATATTTGTAAGCGAAAGATATAAAAGCACAAGGGTACAATAGGATAATCCAGTAGGCAAATTTTGCAGAGTTAGGTGTGATCATGCTTCTTCCTGGTTAACGAAACTACTAATAAAAACTGCGCACTGCATTTAATTAAACGAATCGTTTGTTTCAAGCGTGATGATGCAAATTTGACTTGATTATGATTAAATTTGACTTGATTAGTTTTCCCAATTTTCTATAGCTAGTCCAATGAGATTGATTTGAAAGCCCCCATTTACAAAAAAAAAGAATGCTGGCCATTTATGCTGAAATTCAAAAGTCCAGTCGCCCTAAAATGGCTTCCTACGTCTTTAAACTTCTTAAATTCGGAAAAAGTTGGAAAGGACTGAACTTTCCTCTAATGGCCAAAGTAACGTCACAAGACAAACAGTCATAGTTCCAGGGGTGGATCCAGGATTTTTTTGCGGGGGGGGGCAAAATAGGTTGATCCGATGGACTTGTGTTAGGAGCAAGTTTAATTAACGCAATATTGCGTTAATTAAGTAAATTATACGATTTTCGACCACGTTAGAGGGGCGCCCGCCCCCCTCGCCCCTCTCTTGGATCCGCCACTGCATAGTTCCTTGTTCACATCCAAATAACATTTACCATTAAGACCAATTTAGATAATAGTTACAATTCCTGAATCAGCTAGAACTAGAATGGCAATTTTTTCTCGTTTGTCTGTTGTTCTTAAAGTTTTTTTTTTATTTTGGTTACTATGGGCCGTGGCTCGTCCCAACCATGATTATGGGGATGTTCCTTGTGCAAGTTTTGTTATCAAGGTTTAGGCATCTTTTCCAAGTTTGTGCTAATAGCTGAGATTCAGATTGTTCATCTACCGAATTACATTTTAGAAATTTTATGTAACTTTTTAGGAGAAAAAAAGATGCGAATACGCCACGACCATGCGAAAGGAAAATTTCATTTTGTTTTAACAGTTTATATATTTCTGTAAAATAAAGTAGTATTATAATTTAGGTTTGGTGACTGGACAGATCCTAAACTAATGAATATTATGATATAGGTATCTTGTGCTTTGGATGCAAACTAAAGCTGTAGGATTTTCACAAAATCAGACATTTCTCAGAGAATATAAACCCCCATGGCAATGCTATTGATCCCATCAAGCGCATCCGAAACAGTTTTTTAATATCTGTAGATGACATGTCAGTATTTTCGTGGCCGAACAAAGAATTTTAGCGACGTCGGAAAAATCGTGGCACGAAGTTCCACGATTTTACCGAGTTCTTTTATTTTTACCCAGTGACCAAAAACATTGGAGAGGGGGTTATTCTCCCCCTCCCCCCATACCTGACGGCCCTGGTCAAGTAGTCGCGAACTAAGTCGGTGTGAATGTGTCGAACACAGAGACAGGAAGACATGATCCAAGGTTTGGACGAAGAATAACCTAACCAGATGCACAAGTACTTGAGCACCCGCAATGGATAGATGTTAACATGATTGCTACAATCAAAGAGAAAGAGCGACTTTTCCCTCTGAGGGTATTGTTCAGAGGGAAATCGGTATTGCTCAAGGTAGATAAAGTGGGTATATTCGAGGTTTTCGCGAATCCGATCCAAACGAGTGGTTGTAACTATGTGTCATTTTTAACTTCTGCTTGTATCTGCTGCATTGCTGTCGTTAACGGTATTAGATTGCAAATATTGAATTGCAATACAATGGTAAAGTGGTTGCTGAATTGAAAAAAAAGAAAAAAGAAAATAATGATCAATTATTAATTTTTGTTTTGGTTCTAAATCAGCAAAACAGCAGTCGAGAAAGAATAGAAAAAAAGCAACATCAAAATATCGGTAAATCATAACACTTTACTAACCTTTATATTCAATCAAAAGTAGGGTGTCATCATTAAGTTAAATTTTGCAACCGAGACTCGTAATTGGTGTCACTGTTTCCAGAAACTAACTCCAAAAATTAGTGCATTTATTTCAGGGCCTCCAGGCATGCCCAAACGCGGCTTAAAGAAAGATGCTTTGGGAAGTGAATTCATTTGTCTCATTCTCAGCTGGCACAATACTAAAGGTTATGGAAACAATCCCTGGATAACGGATAATTAGGGTTTCTGTCCCATGGTGCTGACTCCCCCTTCCCTGAATTCAATAATGTCTGGCTTGATGTAAGACCATGTCATAAACGCATTGACTTAAGTGTCGTTGCTCTTCTAAGCCTAAAGACTTTGAAACCATATTTGAAATAGATGGCGTTCGATCCTAATTTTTTCTCGGACTCTTGGAAGGTAACAAGACAGACAAGGAAGGGTACAAGTTCTCTTTCAATGTATGAATCATTACATGTCTGAAAGAAAGCAGTTTATGAAAGCAAGAAATATAATTTTTATGCTGTAATAACCCAGAAATAATGACGATATGCAGCTCCAAGTACTAAATGAATTTCCTTTATCTTAAAATACTTGCATGACTTTCGTAGTTAGTGTGGTTATGTTCGGTTTTATTTTTGTCTTTCTATAATCTATTAAATTATTTCTTACCTTATTTTTCTTCTTTCATCTATTACCTTATTTCCCTCCCTCTTCGTAAAATACACGTGGTTCAGAAACTGACATTCTATTCAAATGGAAGAATATTGAAGTAGACAACTATTGTTGAAGTAATTAAAGCAATACTTGCCGAAGGGTTTTTGAATCCCCCCCCGGACCGGACCCACCGTCTAATGATCATGTTGCTATAGAGTTTGTTCATGGTTATGTGTGTTAATCCCCATTCCCCCTAGGGACAGCTAGAGAACATGGTTTTAGGCTGATCCGTGAATAGGTGTGATTCGTGAATGGTTAATAGGTGTGGGCAATTCTCCCTGAAATTCGCCCCTGCAGTTTAGTCCTCTCGTTGGAAATTCACCTGGAAAATCACCCCTCCCCACTCCCACCCTATGTAAAATAGAGCAGCCAAATGGAAAGTATGATAAATAAAAGAAATAATAATATAATGGTTTTTATAATATTCTATCTATATAACAAAATATAGGTGGAATATAGTGTTGAGAATATCCTTTATTATTTGCTTTTGTTTTTCTTTTTCTTTTTTTTTTATTTTTTTTTTAAAGCAAGTAAGTTATTTTCTTTAAAATTTTTCTTAATATGATATTAAAAGTAACCACCATCCCCCCAAAAAAGAATTAAAATAAAAATTAATATTATAAATTATTTCACAACATATATTCCAACTGTATTTTGAAGTATAGGTAAAATATTCAGAAACTCTTTCTTTTATTTATTCTTTTTGTTTGTCTTACTTTCCCTCTGGTTGATGAATTTTATGTGTGGGGGAATATGCCAGGAGGTAATTGTCAGTGGGGGAATCAGCTGGACGCCCCAGTAAATATAGATTATGATGAGATGTATT
>NC_142800.1:33167912-33204709 GCF_049724085.1 Artemia sp. Qi Xiang Cuo | reverse complement strand
ATCAACGAAAGACGGGTGCTCGGGGAGTGCCTTTGTGGGTCTGTGGGGCCCTTGTGGGTTGGTGGTCCTTTGGGTGCTCGGGGGGGGGCCTTGGGGGACGGGGGGATGGGCTTTGGGGTCTGGGGGGGCTTGGGGGGGGGGGGGGGGGCCTGGGGGGCGCTGGGCGGGTCTGTGGGGGCCTGGGGGACCTTTGGGGCCCGGGGGAGGGCCGTTGGACCCCCGTGGGGCCATGGGGCGCTCGATGGGCCTGGGGGGGGCCCGCGGAGGGCCTGGGGGGGTAGGGGTGGGCCTTGGGGGTGCCGGTGGCCCTTTGGGAGCTTGGGGGGCCTTTGAGTGTCCGGGGGGACAGTTGGGGGTCCGGGGGCCCTTTGAGGACCAGAGGAGGGCCTTTGAGGGTCTGAGGAGGGCGTTTGGGGGGCTGGGGCTCTTTGGGAGCTTGGGGGACCTTTGAGTACCGGGGGCTTCCTTCGGGGTGGGGGGGGGGGAGTGGAACCCTTTGGGGTTGTGTTAGGGGACCTCACAACACTGTTCAAATGGAACTTTTGTATTATAACGACCACAGAGTTTCACCCTCAAATTCTCTTCTAAAACCTTTCTTAAAATCTTTTTTCAAATGGCTCAAACTGTTTCGCCAAAATAATCCCATAAAATGGATAAAACCGTTTCGCCCAAATAATCCCTAAACGTAATTTCAGCGTGTTCCTTTTGTATGGCATCTGTGCGCTAACGCATTTCAAATTTCTAGGAAACCCTTTCCCACGTTAATCTCTTCATCTCATAAATTTTCCTAGCTAAACTATTAGGGTTTCGTTAGAATATCAATGTACCTCTCCGACTTACAGCTCCGTGAAGCCGTATTTAAAAATAGAATTTCTATCTCTTTAGACTCCCGCATAATTCCAAGATAACATGTGATGTCAATTATAATTCCTGACACTAAAGATCAATGAAGCCCTATTTGAAAATAAAATATTAATTTTTCTCTCTGTCCTAAAGAATGTTTATCCCTCAGACCTAAGATTAAAGAAGTCTTAATGTTTCTTAATTCTCCCCTTCGTGAATCAATAATTTCCCCTAGCGATTATGTAAATCAAGTTCACAGGTGCTATTTCTCAGGTTAAGCTAACCAAAAAACAATGAAGCCATGTTTGTTTCTTAATTCCCCCTTCCTCAGACCTAAGATTAAAGAAGCCTTAATGTTTTCTAATTCTCCCCTTCGTGAATCAATAATTTCCCCTAGCGATTATGTAAATCAAGTTCACAGGTGCTATGCTCGTGAATCAATAATTCCCCCATCGATTATGTAAATCACCCCTCATGTCATTCCCCCATCGATTATGTAAATCACCACTCGTGTCATTCGCACGTGGCCAAACAACAACAGATCGATTGACCTTGACACCCCCCCCCGCTTAGACTCGATCGATAATCCTTGAATAAATTATGTCCCCCGTCAGCATTATGTAAATCACCCCTCCTGTCATTCGCACGTGGCCAAACAACAACAGATCGATTGACCTTGACACACCCCCACAGATTAGACTCGATCGATAATCCTTGAATAAATTATGTAAAAAAAGTTATAGGTGGCAGCAGGGGTGCGTGATCGGATTCAATAAGGCCCTTCTACTAAGGAGTGACATTAAAACTTAAAACGAACAGAAATTATTCCGTATATGAAAGGGGCTGTGCCCTCCTCAACGCCTCGCTCTTTACGATAAAGTTTTTATTGTTTAAAAAAAAGAGTTGTGAGAAAGTCAAACTTTAGCGTCAAGAGCAAGGCGTTGAGGAGGGCACAGCCCCTTTCATATACGGAATAATTTCTGTTCGTTTTAAGTTTTAATGTCACTCCTTGCTTTCAGTTAAAAAATCTATTTTATTTAAAAGCTGCGAAAGCGAGGGGTTTGAGGGTGGCAGCCCCCCAACTGGACCTTGTAATCCCTGTACGTTTTAAGGTTCGAACTTTTGACAGCCTCTTGAACTCTTTAGAACACGTAGTTTTTTTCAAATAATAACGATGATGGGCCAGGAAAGGCCGCGGGGTGTGGAATATATTACTTTTCGTTCATAATCTCTAGATGATATTTAGACTACTTGGCTAATATCAAACCGTTTTATGTATACATGTGCTCGATTTAGCCAACCAGTTGGCTATCAAAAAACAGTCTAAGTATACACGAAAATATAAAATAGCGAACCGGTTGGCTACTGAGGTGAGTCTATGCATATACAGACAAGAAAAATAGCTAGCAAGGATTCTCTGCCATAAAGAGCTAAAAGTAATTTTTAAGGAGGGGGGGCAAGGATAATGGTGTTGACTGGACTTTATTTAGTGATAAGGGGTAAAAATAGGGTTAGAAAAGAGCCGGTCAGGATTATATCTATTGATAAGGTATTATCTCTTATCTCTATTGATAAGCCCTTTTCAGTAATTGAACGAATGAATTCAGCAATAATTTATATTCAAATCAATCACGCTGAGATATGTTGCGCTAAAAAAAATTTTTTGGAAAATTTATTAAAAAGAGATAATGAAATTTTTACTGAAACAAAACAAGAACGAGCAATATCTTGAATTTCTTGCAAACAAGAGCATGTTTGGGAGTAACGCGGCAAATATTGTGCTGGCCGTCTTCCATTCAGCTTGTAGCGTAAACACATAGCCTGAAAAGAGAATGTATTATTGGTAAAGTTTCTTTCTCTTACATTAGGTCTTCATGGTAAATGAGATCTAATAGCCAACTGGTTGGCTAATTTAAATGTGTATATAGCTGAGACTTTAATAGCAAACTAGTTAGCTAATTCTAGGCTCTAATATGCATTAGAAACCTTATTGATAGCTGACTAATTGGCTATTTTCAAATGAAGGTTATATATACATGGGATCTTAGTAGCCAACTAGTTAGCTAATTTTACATGTGTAGGCTATTAGAAACTGTATTGATAGCTGACCAGTTGGTTATTTTAAAGTAAAGTTTATGTATACATTTGACATTAATAGCCAACTAGTTAGCTAATTCTTATATTGTATATAGAACTCTAATATTAGCTGACTAGTTGGCTAACTAAGGCTGCAATGTATATATAGGTGAGATGTAATAGCCAACCAGTTGGCTAATTTAAAGATTGTATATATATACACGGTTGTTCTTATTAGCCGCCTAGTTGGCTAGACATTTTTTTCTATATATAATGCTTGGCTAAGGTTTTTTTCTTTATATATAGACTGTACTATTTTCAATTAGCTATCTGGTGGTATCCCGTTTTTACCCAGATAAATAGATGGGGTTTTCACATACTTTTTGATTCTCATATTTTTTCCCATAAGTTAAATCTCTGTAAATCCAAGATTCCTATAAAATTTATTTATCAAAGGTATTTGACAGCCCACAATACCTATTTCACATTTTTTTTTCCGGGCAGTAAATGACGCAATGGCGCATGCGATACGCCCAAGGCAGAGTAGGAGGAAAAAGCGCTAAAGAAATCTATCCAGACTAGTTCTAGTTTTGAATTTGAACTGAATTATAAGTTACCGGTAAAATTTGAATTAGTTAAATAATTTTCAAGAAGGCTGTTTTTCTAGTCGAATGAAGTTGGATTTGCCAACAATGAAGTGGAGAGCTTTGGCATTATTAGCTTTCGTCTATTTTCAAGGTTTGTTGAATTTTTAACTTGTTCTAAATCTTTTTTTCTTGGATGGCTGCTGATAGGCTAACCCAAATTCAACCGCGACATTGACCCAGATCTGTTTTATAGCCTATTCCTGTCGTTTGGGTGAGGAATCATCGAAAAGCTTCTTGTGTTGGGCTATTTAGTGAAAAAGATATGATAAAACTGCAGTAGGCTACAGGCTTGGTCTAGGCCTATTAATTTTGGTACTTGGGCACTATATGGGCCTTTACAAGGAAACCAGTCACGAAAAACCTGTTTTCGACGGGTTAACCGCTATAGAATAATACAATGATAGCATGGTTTTTATTGCGTACACGATATTAGAACTGTTTTTTTTGGGGTTTTAGGGGGGACGGTACCGAGGCCAGGTAATGTTACGCATTTAATTTATGTTAAAATTTGCCCTCCCCCCCCCCTAATGGGCAAATAGGCTATACAGGCTAGCCCAAATTTGTTTCTAAACTATTATATAGGCCTATTCATCCTATTTCATTTTATTTCATTAGCATTAACCAAACTTGACTTTTCAGAAAGGCCCATATAATGCCCAAGTACCTTAATTTTTAGTAGCCTAATAAATTATGTGTCCAAGTTATGGCTTAGAAAGGTTTTCTCAAGCTTCTACATCTAACCCTTCAGCATGGCTAGAATCTGCTAAACAACGCAAGTAGAAAAGAGGTGGAAGTCTGAAGTCTGAATCGCATTCATAGACCCATTCCTTCTTACATTTCAGTTGAAAAAACTTGTTTTTTTTTATTTAACTTCTGATCGTTTCTTAAATAATGCTTGGAAATCCGGCGCCCCCTTCATAGACATGTCCCTTCCCCCAAAGAAACATCCTCCACGGAACTCTTCTCCAGAGTACTCCCCTCCTCTAGCCCCCCTCTCCAGAAAACATCCGTCCTAAAAATGGTTGTATACTTCCCAATAACCAATCAATAATGCTGGCAAGTCCGGCGCCCCCTTCATGGCAATTTCCCTTCCCCCATGAAAACTTCCTTCATGGAAAGATCCTTCCATATAGCCCCCGACCCTCTCCTTCCCCCACCTACCAGAAAAAATCTCCTCTGAAAAAGTCTGTATACTTCCCAATAACCAATACTATAAAAGACATTTTTATCATATTTTTTAACATGCTGAACAAAATGGTTATCTCAAAATTTTGATCGGGTGACTTTGGGAACAAAATGAGCGTGGGAGGGGGCCTAGTTGCCCTCCATTTTTTTTGGTCACTTAAAAAGGGCACTAGAACCTTTAATTTCCGTTCCAATGAGCCCTTCTACGATATTCTAGGACCAGTGGTTTAATACGATCACCCCTGGGGAAAAAAAACAAAAAAAAAACAAACAAACAAATAAACATGCACCCGTGATCTTTCGCCTGGCCAAAAATGTAAAATTACACATTTTTGTAGATAGGTGCTTGAAACTTCTACAGTAGGGTGCTCTGATACGCTGAATATGATGGTGTGATTTTCATTAAGGTTCTATAACTTTTAGTGGTTCTTTCTTCCTTTTTTCTAAAATCAGTCACATTTTCTGAAGCTCGTAACTTTTGATGGGTAACACTAAACTTGATGAAAGTTATATATTTGAAATCAGCATTGAAATCTGATTCTTTTGATATATCTATTGGTATCAAAAACCCGTTTTCTAGAGTTTCGGTTACCATTGAGCCGGGTCGCTCCTTACTTACAGTTCGTTACCACGAACTGTTTGATTTGTCTGGTTAGGTGGCTAGGCGTTTGCTAGGTGGATAGTTAATTTATGAATCGAAAAATTCGTAATTAAGAAACCTTGTTCTTTTTTCTTTCATTGTTTTTTTTTAAAGTAGATGATAATCATAATTAAAAGGATTGAAGAAGCGACACATGACCTTTTTTCATTGGAGTTTAATTTGCGTTTTGACGCCATAATGTCGCAAAGTGATGGGCTACCATATATTCGAACCTCTGGGTAGAATGAAAAAAGCATTTTCTAAACACGATCTTATTTAATTTTTTATGAAGAAGAGGGTGAAGAAACAAAATTAATGAATATATCATAACAAAACTTACTGTTACCGCAGTTATCCTCGTCGTACGAGCCATTACCACTACCACATAGGGTCATTACTACTTTTAACTTTGACTTAATAAGGGTTTTTATTTAAAATCAAACAAATAAATAAATCAACCACCAGAAGCAAACTTGTTTAGGCTATACACCCTTCAAAAAACCTGATATATACATCGCTATCAACAACGTAAAACAATAAATAAATAAAAAAAAGCACGGCACAACCTCCTCCAACTTAGTCCAGCTCCTAAAATAAAAAAACAAACTATAACTAATTATCACCGTTCTCTCACTACCACCCTCACACAACCACAATAAAAAAAATAACCAAAATACAACTGAGAGACCACTCAAGAGAAAATCGCTAAGAAATATTATACTCCCCAAAACACAGAGATTTAACCTACTCCTAAAACTAGTAATATTTTCTTCAACTAATAATTCATTTGGTAAACTATTATAAAACCCTGGTCCAACATGACGGATAGAGAAGAATGTTCTTCAAGTTGAAGCCTAAGGTCGTCTTATCTGGGATGCTGTTCTGGTTGAGTATTCATGGACATTACATCTAGCCACGAACATTTGACCGAAACATTGTAGCAATAATCCACGCTCATATTTAAAAAAACAAAACAAAAACAAAGATGAATAAAATTTAGAAACTCCGTGTAAAGGCACAGAATATGTCGTTCAACATCTCTCCTTCTCACTGATGCACCTTTATTTTACTAGTGATTGGCCAGGCATAGATCAGGAAGGCCCTGGATAATTCCACATCCAGAGGGTGTGTTTGAACCCCCCTCCCCCCATTAATGGTTGTCCGAGTCGTCAAAATTTAACACAATGTATGTAAACAATGTTCTAATGCTTTTTTATTTTTTTTACCCCCCCCCCCTCCCCGAACAAAAAACCTGGATTCGGTTCTAGTCCTTGATATTTTCTGGGATTTTGGGAGGGCGGTTTGTGGTCTCTTGAAATAAATCTCAACGTATAAGTCTAGAAAGATTGGGTCCATGAGTCAATAATGCTAAATTTCAAAACACAAAGTTCGGTTATTTCAAAACCGAAAAACAAACTCTTGATTTAACTTAGTGTCTAATTTAGCTTAACACTCGCTGAAAAGCCATATAGTAGAATTGGGAATGAAGTAGGTCTGAAGATGAGTGGGTACCTTCTGTAGTGGCCCTTCTAAAGATGAGTACCTGATTAACGAATCTCTTTACTGTTTTGAAAGGATTGTCAAATATCTTCGTATGTTACCCAATAAACCTAGACCTCCTTAGACCTTAGCTCCTCCTGTACCTCCAGAGTGCACACAGGGCGTCCATTAACAGCCTCCAATCATCCCGCAAACGAGCTGCGGTGTAGATGTCCTCCCACTCTGGGATTAAGGATGCATGAAGGGCTCTCCTGTCCCGCTCATATGTCCTGCGAAGCGTGTTTTTAGGCCTTCCTCGTCCTCGCGTGTCGTCTGATTGCCACTTGAGAAGCATATTCGGTAGTCTCGATCCTGGCATACGGATAACATGGCCAAGATAGCGCCATCTTCTTTGCCTGACTACATCAGCGACATCAGGCTGGTTTGTGTAGTGGCGAATTTTCAATTTTGTTATCCTATTCTTCTAGCTAATGTTCAGGATACATCGAAGACAGTTGTTTTCATATGCAGTGAGTCGGTTTTCCTGTTCAGCTGTGAGTTTTAAAAAATACATCGCGTACGTCAAGATCGAAAGGACGTAGTCAATAAAATCATAACCAGACACTCCGTTTGTACCAAACCGTAAACCAGTGTGTCTTTCATATTCTTATACAGCATTGTAAATTAGCTTCGACAGCTTCAATCGGAAACAACTTCGTGGAGATTCCAAAATAATGCTTGCTTTCAGTATTCAAAAATAGGACTTGCTTTTAGAAACAAATTCTTATGCATATAAGCTCGCCCCTCTATTGATCTGTTTGCAAATTTGCTGCATCATTTTTAATAGTGGACGTTTTTGTTACATTATTTTCTGCTTGGAATACCTTTTTGTTTTCTAGTGATATGAACAAATCATCTTTACAAAGAACAATTGCATGACAGTTGATGTAAACTGCTAAATTTCTGTATCTTAGGTTTCCTTGGAAATATCTCATTGATTTTGTTGAATCTCTTACGCTTAAATAACGAAAGAATAAAGATGACACTGTTAATAAAATAAGTACAAATTGTAGTAGCGTGACACTTACACAGGATGCTTAAACTTTTAAACCATTTGATAAGTTGAAGTGCGCCGAATAAAACCTAGCGGATATCCAGTGACGACTAAGTAAAACCTGCTTCGCATATAACCTCTCTGAGCATTCCAACGCCTGTCCCATCATAATTAAATGAATTATTATTAGACATATTTTTTTTGAGAGGCTTTGGAGCTACCCAATCTACTATTAATGTATCTTCGGTAATAGGTGTACATAGGTCTGGTATCAATCTTTCAAGGAAGGAGATCTTTCAGACCTATTTTAGGGGAAATTTACCCCCCACCCCATCTCTGTATTTAACTATGATAATGGTCATTATTAAAAAAGGTATTTCACACAAAGAAGTGCCTAACTTGAACACGGGAGAATTAAAAACACTGAATATGTTTTTTTAATTCCACAGCAACAAATAGACCATGTCCATATCTAAAACGAAAGACTGAGTCAGATATGTTCACAATTCAACAAGAGACCGAAAATTAGTAGAATTCTAGCTTGGATTCGGCCACTTAGGGGAAAGGGGGTGCTCCTAAATTCTTGTCACTGGTTCACCTACCAGCAGGCGGTGTCAACAAGTGTCAACAAAACTTAGTTTGAAATAAAAACCAGAGTCATAGTTGTGACTTGTTATGGTCTTATACTGATTAAACCTCTTTGGGAGTGGTATGGGAATATATTTTGTATATTACGCAGGTAGATCCATGTCTCCGAATTGGTCCAATTACAGTTATGTATTAAATGCCAAAAATGCATCACAATGAGAATGGACAATGGAAATTGTTCGAAAATGATAAAAGTTTAAATTTTGATAGAGTTAAGTTTTGTCCTTTTAATACAATAATATGTAATTAAAAATATATATAAGGTTTTAATAAATAAAACGCACTTAATTTTTCTTTTTTTGTTTTTCCCTGTTTTTTGTAATTTTAAACCTATCCCCCCCCCCCCCCGCCGAACAAGGCCCTGCAAATGGGTCTGGTTCAAAACACTAAAAATTGAAATTAAAAAAAATCCCGTTTATGGTATGTTTTACAGATATAACTCATTTCTACACAAAATTAGTCTTTTCCTTGCGAAACACGCTTTCCCTCAGTAACATCATAATCAGTTTAAATTTGAAGCACTACTTTTTATTTCGTGCATCATTGTTCTCATATTGTGTTTTCTGAACATTCTTCGGAATATGTCAAATGTCTATATTAACTAATGACATCATTCTGGCACAGTCTTGGGTTCTCCCTCAAAGAAAACATTGATATAAGCAGGTAGTTCATTTGAAATTCAATAGTGCTTGATGTAGCATTTTCTGTTTTTACACCAATCCCATAATGTTTTGACACTGGTTTCGAGTTGAACACGCCAGGGATTCAACAGGTGGGTGAAATTTTGACGTATGTCTGTTGCTATGCGATACTTCTAAAACAATAAAGGGATGTTATTTTCAAGTGAGTTTTTGTGGAAAAAATTTCGAGGGAAGACTATTGAACTAGTTGAGTCCGAAAATGCATATGTGAAATTTGAAATTGTTGAACTCCCTACATAAATAATGGAGTATATTTAGTTCGTATTCTTGTTCTAAATTAAATTTGGAATGTAAAAACTAAGAATTCCAAAGCTCAGGTTATCTCAAAATACATTGAATATGTTTGTGATATTGGAAATGGTTGAATGGATACTCGAAGTATTTTTTTGGAGAGATTCTTGTTAGCCTATGAGGAACGATAGAAATAAATGGTACTTGGGCACTATATGGGACTTTACAAGGAAACCAGTCACGAAAAATTCGTTTTTGACGTGTTAATTCAAGACACCGCTATAGAGTAATGGAATGCATAGCGTGGTTTTCATTGCGTATACGATATTTAAACTGTTATTTTTAGGGGTTTAAGGGGGGGGGTACTTAGGTTAGGTTACATATTTAATATATGCACTGCTTTTACCCCACCCCCTTAATGTGCAAATAAAATTCCCCAATTTGTTTATAAAATATTTTTGTTACTCTTATATTAAAATGACTCTAAAAGGCAATGAATACAAGTCATGAATGAGGCTGAGATGCGTGATGAAAATAGATATACGATTACACTGCCTTCTGGGATATAAACAAATGCAATGACTTTTTTTAATTTTTTTTTTTTGGTTTTTTGGGGTATAAAATTGTTCCTTGGTTTGTTTTATTTTTACATATATTGTAGAATTTGCCCCCCCCCCAAGGTGCCAATAAATATCACACATTTGTTTCTAAACTATATATAGTCATACTATTTTATTTTATTTAATTAGCATTGACCAAACTAGCACTATATAAAAGAGTCAGTTTAATAGAAGATTACCCTATTATATATTCATTCTATTTTATTTTATTTCATTAGCATTAACCAAGCTAGATTTTTAGAAAGGCCCATATAATGCCCCAGTACCAAATAAATATCCTTAAAATCCCATCGGACCAGCCCCTCCTTCATGCAAAATTTGTCCAAAAAAAATCTTTTCTGTTGAAAGTTACCAGCGTTAGGAACTTGTAAATTGACTGGTAATCAAAAACTACTTTAATGGGTCAATTTCACTCATTTTCAAAGGTTTTGATTATTTTCATTTTCTCAGGTTAAGACCCGTGATAGTGACAATGGAATTATTAAGTATTTAATGAACTTGTATTCGTGTTTAGTCTCTCGGTCTCTGAGGTGGAATGTGGAATGTCATCGGGTCAGAATTCAACTAGAGTAAAAAAAAACAAAAAACAAAAAAAAAACAAAAAAAAACAAAAAAAAAACAAAAAAAAAAACAAAAAACTGCAGAATGTAGACCTATGTCGAAACGGGTTTGTGTTTTTTTCCTAATGTCAAGGTGAGGTTCTATCAATTTAGGGGAAAAAAAAGAAGCTAAGTATCCTAGAATGCAAGGTGTCTCAAAATCCACTGAATATTTTGGTGACCTCAGACATGATCGGGCATTCCAAATATTTTTTTTTGGATTGATGGTCATTAGACTCGGAAGGATAATAAAGTAAATTATACTTAAAAGGCCTCGGGGTCGGCACCCCCCCCGTCAAAATTTGTTCGACAATCGCTGTAGTCAAATGTTAGGAGCATTTGAAACTTGCGGGGACTGGGTTTGACCAGTATTAATCGCTTTAGTGGGTGAATATATCTTTTTTCAATCGTTTGTAACGTTTGACTTTCGGATGAAATGGAAATGTTAAATATTTAACCTAGTCTTGGCCAGCGGAGGAGAACTTATTGACTCTTGCCTCTCATAAGAATGTAGAATGTTGAAAAACATTGAACCCTTAAAACAAAGAACGATAAGAAATATGAAACAAGAGTTAGAATAAAACAGAAGTAAAGACAATTTCTATACGAGATACTATATTCAGTTCTTCCACTATTTCTGGAAATCCGGGGTCTTCCCGAATTTTCTCCGAAAAAAGAACTCGGCTCCTCGAAATCTACCTGAAAATTAACGATATGTATTTTGCGTTAATTCGTATATTCACGAACTTAAATTTTCGCGGTGATTTCAGAAAACCCAGTGATCATTCAGGGAAATTCGAGAAATACAGCGAAAATTCACACTGTTCCTCGAATTTGAAGAAATTTGATTGAGATTCTACAAAATACATCAGCGAAAGGGTACAGTAGGGCTATTAAAATTGGCTAATTCAATTATGTTTCTTGTTCACCATGATTTCTAATCCAAACGAAAGTGGTAGCCTACTATCCTTGACTTGAAATTCTTATCATTAATGATGTAGATTTTCTAAAACTAAATAATGCGGGCTACTTATGAATATTTGTAAGCGAAAGATATAAAAGCACAAGGGTACAATAGGATAATCCAGTAGGCAAATTTTGCAGAGTTAGGTGTGATCATGCTTCTTCCTGGTTAACGAAACTACTAATAAAAACTGCGCACGGCATTTAATTAAACGAATCGTTTGTTTCAAGCGTGATGATGCAAATTTGACTTGATTATGATTAAATTTGACTTGATTAGTTTTCCCAATTTTCTATAGCTAGTCCAATGAGATTGATTTGAAAGCCCCCATTTACAAAAAAAAGAATGCTGGCCATTTATGCTGAAATTCAAAAGTCCAGTCGCCCTAAAATGGCTTCCTACGTCTTTAAACTTCTTAAATTCGGAAAAAGTTGGAAAGGACTGAACTTTCCTCTCATGGCCAAAGTAACGTCACAAGACAAACAGTCATAGTTCCAGGGGTGGATCCAGGATTTTTTTTGGGGGGGGGGGCAAAATAGGTTGATCCGATGGACTTGTGTTAGGAGCAAGTTTAATTAACGCAATATTGCGTTAATTAAGTAAATTATACTATGTTAGACTACGTTAGGGGGGCGCACACCCCCCTCGCCCCTCTCTTGGATCCGCCACTGCATAGTTCCTTGTTCACATCCAAATAACATTTACCATTAAGACCAATTTAGATAATAGTTACAATTCCTGAATCAGCTAGAACTAGAATGGCAATTTTTTCTCGTTTGTCTGTTGTTCTTAAAGTTTTTTTTTTATTTTGGTTACTATGGGCCGTGGCTCGTCCCAACCATGATTATGGGGATGTTCCTTGTGCAAGTTTTGTTATCAAGGTTTAGGCATCTTTTCCAAGTTTGTGCTAATAGCTGAGATTCAGATTGTTCATCTACCGAATTACATTTTAGAAATTTTATGTAACTTTTTAGGAGAAAAAAAGATGCGAATACGCCACGACCATGCGAAAGGAAAATTTCATTTTGTTTTAACAGTTTATATATTTCTGTAAAATAAAGTAGTATTATAATTTAGGTTTGGTGACTGGACAGATCCTAAACTAATGAATATTATGATATAGGTATCTTGTGCTTTGGATGCAAACTAAAGCTGTAGGCTTTTCACAAAATCAGATATTTCTCAGAGAATATAAACCCCATGGCAATGCTATTGATCCCATCAAGCGCATCCGAAACAGTTTTTTTAAGTTCTGTAGATGACATGTCAGTATTTTCGTGGCCGAACAAAGAATTTTAGCGACGTCGGAAAAATCGTGGCACGAAGTTCCACGATTTTACCGATTTCTTTTATTTTTACCCAGTGACCAAAAACATTGGAGAGGGGGTTATTCTCCCCCTCCCCCCATACCTGACGGCCCTGGTCAAGTAGTCGCGAACTAAGTCGGTGTGAATGTGTCGAACACAGAGACAGGAAGACATGATCCAAGGTTTGGACGAAGAATAACCTAACCAGATGCACAAGTACTTGAGCACCCGCAATGGATAGATGTTAACATGATTGCTACAATCAAAGAGAAAGAGCGACTTTTCCCTCTGAGGGTATTGTTCAGAGGGAAATCGGTATTGCTCAAGGTAGATAAAGTGGGTATATTCGAGGTTTTCGCGAATCCGATCCAAACGAGTGGTTGTAACTATGTGTCATTTTTAACTTCTGCTTGTATCTGCTGCATTGCTGTCGTTAACGGTATTAGATTGCAAATATTGAATTGCAATACAATGGTAAAGTGGTTGCTGAATTGAAAAAAAAAGAAAAAAGAAAATAATGATCAATTATTCATTTTTGTTTTGTTTATAAATCAGCAAAACAGCAGTCGAGAAAGAATAGAAAAAAAGCAACATCAAAATATCGGTAAATCATAACACTTTACTAACCTTTATATTCAATCAAAAGTAGGGTGTCATCATTTAGTTAAATTTTGAAGCCGAGACTCGTAATTGGTGTCACTGTTTCCAGAAACTAACTCCAAAAATTAGTGCATTTATTTCAGGGCCTCCAGGCATGCCCAAACGCGGCTTAAAGAAAGATGCTTTGGGAAGTGAATTCATTTGTCTCATTCTCAGCTGGCACAATACTAAAGGTTATGGAAACAATCCCTGGATAACGGATAATTAGGGTTTCTGTCCCATGGTGCTGACTCCCCCTTCCCTGAATTCAATAATGTCTGGCTTGATGTAAGACCATGTCATAAACGCATTGACTTAAGTGTCGTTGCTCTTCTAAGCCTAAAGACTTTGAAACCATATTTGAAATAGATGGCGTTCGATCCTAATTTTTTCTCGGACTCTTGGAAGGTAACAAGACAGACAAGGAAGGGTACAAGTTCTCTTTCAATGTATGAATCATTACATGTCTGAAAGAAAGCAGTTTATGAAAGCAAGAAATATCATTTTTATGTTGTAATAACGCATAAATAATGACGATCTGCAGCTCCAAGTACTAAATGAATTTCCTTTATCTTAAAATACTTGCATGACTTTCGTAGTTAGTGTGGTTATGTTTGGTGTTATTTTTGTCTTTCTATAATCTATTAAATTATTTCTTACCTTATTTTTCTTCTTTCATCTATTAAATTATTTAACTCCCTCTTCGTAAAATACAAGTGGTTCAGAAACTGACATTCTATTCAAATGGAAGAATATTGAAGTAGACAACAATTGTTGAAGTAATTAAAGCAATACTTGCCGAAGGGTTTTTGAATCGCCCCCCCCGGCCCGGACGCACCGTCTAATGATCATTTTGCTATAGAGTTTGTTCATGGTTATGTGTGTTAATCCCCATTCCCCCTAGGGACAGCTAGAGAAAATGGTTTTAGGCTGATCCGTGAATAGGTGTGATTCGTGAATGGTTAATAGGTGTGGGCAATTCTCCCTGAAATTCGCCCCTGCAGGTTAGTCCTCTCGTTGGAAATTCACCTGGAAAATCACCCCTCCCCACTCCCCCCCTATTTAAAATATAGCAGCCCAAGTGCAAGTATGATAAATAAAAGAATTTATAATAGAAGGGATTTTATAATATTCTATCTATATTCCAAAATATTTGTGGTCTATAGTGTTGAGAATATCCTGTTTTATTTGCTTTTGTATTTCTGTGTCTTTTTTTTTTTTTTTTTTTTTAAAGCAATCAATTTATTTTATTTAAAATTTATATTAATATTAGATTAAAATAACCCACCATCCCCACAAAAAAGAATAAAAAAAAAAATTAAAATTATAAATAATTTCACACCATATATTCCAAATGTATTTTGAAGTATAGGTAAAATATTCAGAAACTCTTTCTTTTATTTATTCTTTTTGTTTGTCTTACTTTCCCTCTGGTTGATGAATTTTATGTGTGGGGGAATATGCCAGGAGGTAATTGTCAGTGGGGGAATCAGCTGGACGCCCCAGTAAATATAGATTATGATGATATGTATTTTAAAGTTGGAATTTTAGTGTAAAAAAAAAAGAATTTACAATTTAATCAAGCATATACGACTTGAAAACCAAAAGTTTTTATCCTGAAGCAGTTGAGGAGATTGGTTTCCGACCTACTGAGACAATCGAGAAAACGCGAATATCAGCGAGATACAGGGCGGTTATTCCAAGTTTCTTTTCCCATGAAACTTCCTAGCTCTGATAATTAAAAGATGAATCTAGTTAAAAAAAAAATATATAAATAAATAAAATAGTTGCACTGCAATAAGCCTTTCTGATTTAGACTCTGTTCCTTTGAAACTTTGTGGTATAAAGGGTACCAACAACTGACCTCCATGTCGGATGATCCTGAGCTAAGAGCGACCTCTGCCCCCCCCATCCCCTTTCGTTGGCACCACTTGTTATATCTGTGATTTTCTGAGTATATTTGTGCGGTTTCCCGCGTAGCTTGAATTGTGTTTCCATTTAAATTGTAACATTTGGGTATGAATGAATAGCCTGACTATTTGGAGTAACCTTGACAATTAAATGCTAGACTGTTTTTGCCCCCATAAGAGCTTCTGGTTTCCATAAGAGCTTGAAAATCTTTCAGTATTATAGTTCTAATGCAGCGCAAACTAGCCAAATCATTTTTCCTAATAGATGGCATTGGCAAACTTGAGTAATCAATGAGATATTTGTATTTAGAACACTAGACATGAAACGCTCGATGGCTGTATTTTACCTTCTTGTTACATTTTCTATTGGTACGATGTTCAATCCTGGGGAAATCAGTTTCGCAAATTCGCAACAAGTTTCGTATGATACCTCAGTATTGGCACAATTTTGTAATAAATCCAATAACTCATGGTTTGTTTGATAAACAAACACGTTGGCATAATGTGTTCCCTTGTTTGACCTAGCTCTAATATTGAACAGTCTGATTTAGTCATTGGATAAGCTACCCCTGCCAACCCTATAAGATGTAGGATAAGCAAGGATAAGTGATGTCATATGTAAATAAACAATTCAATCATTTCAAAAATAAAAAACATACGAAACTATAGGTAGAGAAAATAAAAGGGACAGAAATAGTGAAAAGTGACACACCCTGGGGGATATGTAAATAAGTTATGTAATAAGGATATGTAATAAGTATTTACATTAGAGTACGTGTGATCATTCTTATTATTTGCCTAGTTGTCTATAAGTGTTTCATGGTTATATCCGGGGAGTTAGACTGAGCCGAATCGGTCGAATTAGGGATACTTGAACGCAATATAATACGTCACCCTGGCTCTAACATATCAATAACATTCACCGTTTCTCAACTACGCCTACCAGTAAATAGTTAAACTAGTATTTAGTCAAGCACCGTAAAATGAAATTCGATTGAATAAGTTTATATAATCTGTTAAAAAGCCCCTTTTTTCAAACGAAAGTAAAGAGCGACATTGAAACTTAAGACGGACATAAATTATCCTGTGCTTGAGTAGAGGTGCCACTCTTGAACTCCTCAGTGTTTATGCTAAACTGTTAGTTGTGATTTTCTAAACGCTTTCAACAAGCATAGCGAGTTGGTATTTGAAAGTGCTTTATTTACCGAATGCCATTCAAAAGATTTAACCATAACATGTTTTTTATTTAAACCAGATGTGAATAAATTAAGCCGTTCTATTCTCACGGAAATTCTATCATATTCCCCATGCTCTAGAGCATCGTTTCATAAACTTTAGGGTAAAAAGAAAGGGTTTGAAAGGTTTCTGACAAGTTAAATGATAGCAGCTAGAGTTAAATAAAAACTTAGCGTATCAAAGCCGTCAATATTCTTAAGGATCCAAAATCCATAAATTACATATGCACTTCGTCTGCGAAATTGAAAAGAAGAAACTGTGGAACCTGATTATTCCTCTGAGAATGGGAAAAGCCATTCAGGTAGGGATGTGTCATAATGCAAGCTGGTCCTTCGAAACTGGGAATATTCCCTATTTATACGCATGTATTTCTTCATCTCCAGCCATAATTTAGATTCATTTTTTCGATTACTATTCATGAAGGGAGCTAAACATGACTTGACGAAATTATCGTTTTCAAGAGTGCCAATTGGGAGAAGTTGTCCTCTTGCCCTAGGTTTTTGAAGAATATCCTATAAATATTTTCTATTTAAGAAAAACATTGGAAAACAACAAACTGTCCCCATGGGATTTCAAAAATACATTTTACTCCCCCTCCCTATATTTTCGTGAATATATGCCCCTGTCATGACTCTCAGACTCCGTAGATCAATGCACAGTCTAATAATTTTAGAAGGGCTGACAACCAAGAGTTAAACACCAGGGATGTCTACTTTAATTGGGAGGAGGTAAAGGCGAAAAATTTTTCTAGGAAGGAGGAAAAACTGTGCTACTCATCTGCGAAGGTTATCTTTTTCCCACTTACTCTTTGTTTGTTAAAGTGGGATTTTAGCCCGATCTCTCAGAGCAAATTATGTTGGTTTTTCAATCAGTTTTCCTGTATATATCTTCAGTTTTGACTTTCTTGATACTTGATACATATATATTATGAAAGAAAAACTAACCTTTGCTAGTTTTAGAAGTTTTCGTTTTGGAAGTTTGGAAGTTTTAAGACGAGCTTTACATTCCCTTTCCCGCACTTCCAAACTAATTGAAAAATGAACACTAATATCAAAATTGCTATTAATGTAACTTAAAACGAACAATATCTATTGTTCCAATTACTAATCCATTTTGTAAAGTCTAGGTATTGCAGCTTGTGGCTCTCTGATTTCGATCATCTGTTAGCTTTCTTACTAAGTTTTTGGCAGTAAGAACTGCAGGTATATCCCAAAAGGGTAGTCTAGTAGGGTAGAGGTAAAGTCACGAATCTTATTAAGAAGGAATAATAACTTACAGTTGCTTAAAGATATTGCTTTTCTCTCATGTTGAAGCTCTTGAAATTTTCCCCAAATCATGCATCAAAGGCATTGTTTAATTACCTTCCCGTCTGATTGGAAGGTGTCAGTTATAATCCCAGTATTTAAAAAGGGGGACAAATGCGGCAGTCGCAACTACCGAGGCATATCATCTATGGATACGGCTACCAAAGTATTTGTGATGATTTTGCTTAAAAGGTTCGAGGAAGTAAGGGATGAGCGGACACGTGAAAATCAATGCGGATTTCGAAGAGGAAGATGGTGCACTGACCAGGTCTTCACTCTTCGCCTTATTCTCCAACAGTGCGAACGCTACAAACTCCCTATAATTAACATGTTCCTTGTTTTTGTGGCTGCTTTCGACTCTGTAACTCGCAAAAACCTTTGGCGAATCATGTTGGAAGATGGTATGCCGGTTGAATTCATAGAGCTGTTGAAGGCCTACTACAAGCATTGCAAATCGACAGTAAGAGTGCTGGAGGAAGAAACTGAGCCCTTTAATGTTGAAAGTGCTGTAAAACAGGAGTGCATAATGTCCCCTGTTTTCTTTAACTAGAGTATAGACTGGATTCTAGAGAGTGCACTCTCGAGTTTTGATGGTGTTGTTATGGGATTGGGCATTAACGTGCCTGACCTGAACTACGCGCACGACATCGACACTCTTGCTGCTGATTCAGCAACTGCCCAAGCAATGTTAAATGAAATAGCACATTTCTCTCAGCTACTGGGTATGAAAGTCAACACGGCCAAAACTAAAGTCATGGACCTAAACATACAGTCGGATTATCAGCTTGTGCTTTACGGACAAGAATTGGAAAAAGTTGACAGCTTCACCTATCTTGGCTCAATATCGTGGATGCTGTGACCTTGACATACAGAACAGAATCAACAAAGCCAAAGGCATCTTCTCACAACTCCGCCGCCACTTGTAGATCCGGCGGGAGATCAGCATGAACACAAAACTTTCTGTCGATAAAGCGTCTCTTAGATCTGTTCTCTTCTATGCAGTCGAAACTTTGCCACTGAAGGTGCTTCATCTCCATCATTTGGAAGTCTTTGACCACCGCTGTCTACGAGAAATCCTGAGGATTCGATACTCCGATAGAATCTCAAATGTTGATGTGCGCCACCGCTGCTATAACATCGAACCCGCCGCCATGATTGTCAAACAGAGAAGACTGCGTTGGCTTGGCCATGTCCTAAAAAGACCCAATGACCGCATCATGAAGCAAGTGCTTCTAGCTGCCCCTTTGCCAGATTGGCGCAGGCGACCTGGCGGTCAATTTAAGACTTGGTAGACAACTGCCAAAAACGACCTCGACCCCCGTCTCGGCGTTCGAAAGTTTGGCAGAAAGTGGGAGAGCTGCTGCCTCCGGTTTGCTGAATAGATGGCACAAGATCGCGACACCTGGGAGTCAATCATGCGTAGTCTTCTAGATGCCGGGTGGGGCGTCCGCGTCTAGTCCCGCAACAAGTACAAGTAAGTAAGTAAGTACATTGTTTAATTACCTAGTGTTAATGTTTTTCTCATTTGAATAAGAGTTTCTAAATTCAATATGAAAAAAAGGCATCATCGGAATTGAAGTCGCTTCCGCTATTTTCTTCTTCCATTTCATCATCACCATTACTGTCTTCCGAGTTTTTGATTGATATTTCAATAAGTCCTGTCCCCTTTTTTTAATTTCTCGAATTTTACTTGTTTTTCTACACACAGGGCTACCCACCCGTTGGAGTGGTTCTTTTTGTTTTTTCTTAGTTCTCTTATTTTCTTTTTGAATTTTTTCTTTTTCGTTTCTAAATTCTTCCAAAAATATGGGTGCTTTTTCCATTACCTTAGATAAAAATAATGAAGATTTCTTTGAGGTTTGAGACTTGGTACCTGATATGGATGAATCAAAAGATGTATTTTCAGGAACGTTAATGTTAGCAAGTACTTGCTCAAAATTTTGGAGAGCAGGAGCGATAATTCTTGGAGCTATAAATTCTTTAATTTTTGTACATGGTTCAATTATCACTTCTAGAAGTGTCTTTTTTTCTATATAATATCTTAAATGCCATAAATGGGCTGTAATCAATCCCTCTGTAATAAGAAATCCCTCATAGTATTTCATGATTTCCGTGATTTCAGGTCTACCCTTATCGATTCAGATAGTAAAAAGAGCCAGTTATCTGCAAGTTCTCAGTCAAATTTTTATTTGCTGTTTGTGGTTGCTAAACTATCTTCAAATAAATCTATGTTGGGTACAATACTTTTGCTATTTAACTTTTCTAAGTTATCCTGATAATTGTGAAAATATACCACAGTGGTAATTTCTCTCTGATTCGCTCCCTTACCCAACAAAATGCTGCCATTTCGTCGCAATAAAATATCTGAGATTTTCATTATTTTACACGGAGTAAAATAGGATTTTGAATAATTTATGGGTACAGTTTCTTTTGGGGATTTAACAGTAAAAAGTGTGTATTTTTATTAAAGTATGTCACGTGCCTTAGGTGGGTGGCACTTAGTAAAGAACAATATTGCCTTTATGGTGTTTTCTCTTTTTTCTCTAACGAGCACTTCGTATTGAAGGTGTGGTAGTAAAAATTTGAAGGGGCTTATTCAGTTTAAAATTGTAATTTGCAACACAGTTTTTGACAGTCAAAAGTAACTTGACTTAAATAAGGTGCAATTAAAAAAAACTACAACTTTTTTTTGGTCTGTAAAGAGGGTCAATTTACGGGAAAGTAGAATTTTCGAGATCGCCAATCGGTCTTGACGGTCTAAAGCTTTAACCGGAAGCTCTAGAACCCCTTTTTTAAATAAAACAAAACAAAAACACGCATCTGCAGTGTGCGGATGATACTATACAGAATGACATGATTGCCGCATAACTGTTTAATATGGGATTCGTTGTATTTATAATACATACAGCTAAAGAAGGCAATGCTTAAACTTGGGATCATGGAAATTTTGTATAATTCAAAGCTAGCCACAGCAATTTATGATGAATCTTTATCATGGCTTCAAGCTTTCTAATAAATAGAAACAATTTTGAGAGCGATTCCGTATTTCGTCATTTTGGTGCAACTTATGCCGTGTTAGGACAGATTCGGCATCAAGTGTCCCCTGCAATTGAAATTATTTCTAAATTCAGTGAAAATTTTATTCAAAACGAAGGGAATGGGTTATTTATAGGAATTGACTTAAATTACTTAATCCTCATGCTGGTTGGTGTTGAGAGTCTCTTCAGCCTTCTTTGGGGTCAGCAGCTAGGGCCTCTGCGTCTGATAGCAGAATTCCATCCTGTTCCAGGAATTTCCCGAGACTGTTGTTTCATCGGAACTTGGGCCTTCTTCTTGGATGTTTCCACCCGCTACCGAAAGGAAATAGTTAGAACGCAAAATTGTCTATCTAGAACCGTGAAGGAAAGTTAGAAATATAGCTAGGATTAATAATAGTAAAAAGGCTTTAATAGCAAAGTGTCAATAGAACCTAGGAGAAAAAGAGGAAAGTTAGGGAGGTTGTTAAAGCATTAATGTAAGAGTTTGTCGTTAGAGTGCTGAACCGTGTATTAAAAAATAGTGGGTGAATATTCAATAATTTATAAGTGAAGAACGGTTTATAAGTAAATTTATTAAAAAGATTAAAAATTAATCAGGAAGCATGTCCTGATAGCATAGGTGTAGGAAATCGGATGTGCATAATGCGTTACGTTACAGTATTTAACTTTAACAGGAGTATTGAACAATTGGGAAATTGTTTCTAATAAAGTAAGGTTCCTGACGATGGGTATAGAGCATAAAGAAAGGTTTTTTAAGATTAGGGATGAGGGCGATAGTTCACTAGCCTAGATTATACTTTTGTGCCATTTTAAGTTTGTATGAAAGCGTCTTTGTTTTTGTGACCACGGCCCTTTGGGTTTTTGTGTCAATAAATTCTATTCTATTGTCAATTGTTCAAAGGCATATTAGGGTATTTATACCTGTGAAATTATGGTCCGATATCTGATTATGCTTAGTTTACAATATTTAAAGTTAAATTTTTAGCCCTTCTTACAAGTAACGAAAGCACGAATAAAGTATTTTGGTGAAATTGAAAATTTCGGGGAATTTCCACTACAAAACAAGACATGATATAATATAATATTTTCTTCTATATAATTAAGTAGAAAAATAAATATCTTCAAATGCTCCATGGGCTGTAATTATGGGGCAAAATACATGTGCTATTTGAACAGTAGCCAAAAAAGGATATTATTGTCAGATCACTCAGCAAAATATTGCCCCCACCAATCCTAGACCAAACTCTGTTAAAAAAGAAGAACAAAATAGAGAGAAGCTAATTCTTGTATTGAGTTTTCTTTATAGAGGTCAAACTTGGAGCTGAATAAAGCATTATATTCCACACATTATATACAAAGTTAGAGGATAAAATCTTACCTTGGGAATGGAGTGAAATGAATCTAAGCGTGTATGTATTTGTACAGTTATTGCCCATCATAAAGTAAAAATACAACACTGATGGATTAATCAATTAATTTAGTCTCGGTAGGCAACCATAAAAAGGGATTGAGCCTCAGGCTTCAAAGGCCCATAGACTCCACACTTGAAAAACCGCTATGCTTAATTGGGGGCCATTCATGGAACTGACCCCACACTTACCATGTGTTATCTAGTTATCGGATCTCCCCCTCCCTTACTGTATCCTCAAGTTTGGCATCAATGCTGTAGAATATTTTAGGTCGGTGGCTTATCGTGGCTTGTCATTGTTCCATCAGATGCCTTCTTGCTTTGCCGGCGGCCATCTCGAAGTTTTGGCAAATTGGAGACTCAGTCGTCTCTATTGAGGATAGGTTCTTTCCAAAATTTATAATTCCTGTTATAGCTTCTTTGATCATTTGTATATCAGACCTAATCAGTCGTAGAATGCATTTCGCCTCTGTGGATCATATGCTTGACTCATTTTAGTGTAGATGGTATTGACTATTTAGTCAAGTTTGATCCCCATTTAAGTTCTTTTTGTCTTAAGGAGGAGTGGTAACTTGAGTCAACAGAATTAGTCTCATCTTCAAAATTTTATTAGCCTTCCGTCATTTCTGGCTCCAGGCTCTTGGAGTCCGCGATTGTTGACAAGAATTCATTGTTACCTTGCATTCGTTGACTCCACGGATGGGGATCTTTCATCCCTAATTTTTACTATTTCAACTTTAATTTTCCCGTTAAAATCAGTTTAATTTTTTTTTATTTGAACCTTGGTTTCTGACCTCCAATTTAGGACTCCTACACACGACAAAGTTACTTATAGGCTTGAGTTTGGGCGCGGCCTTATAGGAGACCCCTCCCCCTCTACACTTAACCTTAGTCATACCCTCTGGATTGCCATCCAATGGTCATAGGGTACACGTGAGATCATTGAACATCTCACGGGTAAGTCTCCTAAGTGGAGAGCTCATGAGAGCTCGAGTCCATCTCCTGGCGGCGGCCTTGGGCGCGGACAACACCCAGTTTTATCCCTGTATCCTTTTCGTAAGTCCTCATCTAGAGCTTGACCGTGGCAACAGGTCTCTTCACTGCTTTCTTACGTTTCAGTTATTTGACCCTCAAAAATATTCCTCACTCATCGCTTCATTGGCCAAGTCAAGGTCGAGAATAGCCCAAATTTTTGGGGGTGGTTTAGCTTAGCTGTACCTGGTCCTCACGTAAGGGCATGATTGCGGATTCAGCCAAATGGACTGGAAAGGACTGGTCCGGAATATTTGGACGTCTCTGTCCTCCACCTTTTAGTTTGCCCCCCAATTCTCCTCTGTAATTTCTGGCTCCTGACTAAGGAGTACGTCAATAAGCCTCCTGATTTGTCTTTAATTTTGTTCTTTTCATTTCTGCCAAGGGCTCTGACATCGTTCCTAGAAAGGTTACGAGCTCCGACATCAAAATCACACGCCTATTACGCAAGATATATCTACAGCTATATCTACGCAAGATATAACTCAAATTAACTAACTCATGATATTTTTCGTCCTATTCAGTATTATAAAATCTCCCGTTTTTCTTACAACACGGACCCCCCCCCCTCCAAAAAATAAAATTAAAAAGAGAATTATTGCTTAGGAGAAGGTCATTAAATTGATAGCCTACAAAAAAAAGAAAAAACAAACAGACTAATTTCCAAATTCGCTCTTTTAATTACTTAAAACAAGGTTTAAAATAATAGAATATTTCATTGTCGAGTCACAGTAATTGATAGGTCAGCTGTTTTAACCATCGACACTAGAGAAGCTGTCCCATATTTTTTCTAACTCGCTTGAATTATTAAACAAACTTGAATTTCAGTAAATAATAATTTTTCCTTCATTTTTTTTTATTTAAATGCTTAAAAAAAAAGTAAAAAATTCTTCTAATATTTAGAGATATATACTCCTGATGAGGATGTATCCAACTTTCAAGATTTGTCAGACGATATTTATTATTAGGAAAGATAGATGGCTAGTATGGCTTTCTAAAAAACATTATTCATGTCATAGTCAAAGGTTTCATTGTCCTATTGAAAGGAAGTAGACTCTTGAAACGTACAAGCCTCTTGGAAAATTTTGACTTGTCTCTTTTCCCGGAGTATTTTCTATTCTCCTCATTCAGTTGCTGGATAGGTAGGGTATCGGCATGTGGTTATAGCGTATGTATTAGTGAAAGCTGGAATGACTTGTAAATTCGGAATATTTTAAATACAATGATTTTTGTGACTTTACGTTGGATTGTTTCTATGGCGCGTAGGTTTTCATAATTTTCTACAACCTTCAAAACGTTGCTTTTTAATCGTTGTTTCAGAAATAGTCCCTTCTTTTTTAGCTTTGTTTTTAATGTTTGTCGTTTTTATTGCCCTGTGGAATCTTGTCTATATTTTCTTATTATTCTTTTGTTTAACTGGACGTGAATATTATGTTTTTTATTATTTTTAACACTTTTTTTTTTTGTAATGATTAGCAAGTGTTGTTTTATAAATTGTTCGTAAAATTGTAGACTTGAACTACAATTCGAATGCACTGACACATAAACCTAAAACCTTTCATTTCCCCCAAAAACAGTAAAGTTTGACTATAATAGGAATTGCACTATATTCTAACATATATATCGCCTACAGCTCTTCTACAGTTTTGTGCTATTATTTTTTTTTTTAAATTGTTATTTTTTTTGTGAAATTTTACTTTTTGTATTATTTAAATAATAAAATTTTTGATGGATTTAAATAGTTCTTCTAATGATTTTTATGAGCTGAATTCAAATAACTACTAATTTCTGAATAATTCTTTTTACGTCTGTTTTTTTTTAAAATTTTAAAATATGTTATCATGAAATTAAAAATATTTAACTAATACTTGAAAAAAAAAAAAATTAAAAAAGATTTTTTTTTTTTTAACAAATAATTTAAGTATATTTTTACTTAATATTATGAAACTGCATCAAAAAACTTAAACAAACACATACACAAAAGAAAAAAAAAGAAAGAAAATCAACATACAGTCTCACTCGATAATAAAAAATCAAGATAGAAGAAAAAATAAATAATGCAAAAAATCAAGGATTATGGATAACTACTGATTTTATGTTCTACTATTTTACCCCTCGGCAAAAAGTTTATTTTAGTGACATCAAATAATCCTAATTTTCACAGATGAGCAGGTTAGCTGACTGGGGGGTCACTAGAAGTGTTCATTTCAGAGAAACCGAAAATTTTAATTTTAGATCAATTGGTCACAGAGAACCTACTGTTCAGAGTGTAGGGGGGAGGGGGAGATCATCCAATTAACGCTATGCCTCTAGTCTCAGGGAATCTACGAGTATATTAACCGATTTTATTTGTTTCACCCACCTTAAAAAGAAAAAGTATAAAACTGAAAATAGTAATTTCGCCGAAAAAATATAGTTCGTTCAAACAAGAGCTATAATCCAGCTTCGATTTAGAGTTTTTTACGTATCAGTTTTTTCTTTAAATTTATTATTATTAAGTATTTTGTGTAGCTTTTTCCGTAAACAGGTTTTAAAGCTAATTTTCGTTTATTGAAAGTATTATTCAGATAATAATATTGTTAGTTTTTTAATAGTGAATTAATGCTACCCAAGTGTTTCAATGAAGTAATGAGCATCATGTAGGCCATAATCGTGAAATGAGTCCTTTAATGTGTCACATGTCATTGACAGTCCCGAGATCAGAATTTGTGCTAGCTGACGCAGTCTTAAAGAACTTTTGAAGTTTGTTTTGCTATTCGTATAATCGTAATAGAAAAAGACTCGCAGTACGTCTCCTGAAAAGAAAGAAAACAAAATCAGATTGGATTTTATGGTTAAAAGAAACACTGCCGGAATATTCGATCATGCTCTAATTTTTTGCTCATTTTAACCAAACCTATTTACCGAATGGCGACGTAGACCTCAGTGCACGTTCCTACAAATCAGAAAAAAGTATTTGGAAAAGCAAAGAATTAGTGGCATAGTTTTCACTGGGGTCTATTGAACCGAGTTTACGGGCAAAGCTATATTCCTTAAGCCTATGAATGTAAGTACCAGGGTTGTCATCCGATGAAAATAAAAATCACTAGACTTTTAGTGATTTTTTGCTGGTTTACTGATTTTCTTCAATAATCTAGTGATTTATGTGCTGATTTAGTAATTTTTATTTGTTTAGGCAACATAAAAAATCACTAGAAATAGTGATAAATCACTAGGTGTGGCAACCCTGGGGAGTACATTCTGACCACACATAATCAATTGTAAAAAAAAGGTAACTTTATTTCCTTGTAGTGACTTTGGCGGAAGAGCCACGACTTGTGATTACACCTGCGCACAGCAACAGCAGACAATACACAGCAGCAGTTGGTAACCCCTTAGCCTTTAATTGTAAAGCAGAAGTACCTGACCCAACTTTGATTACCGACCTTAAATGGATTAGCCCAGAAGGATTAGAAATTGGTGTTGGTGACAGGTAATTAAAGTTATTATTATTGCCTTATTGCAACCACTATGCAATATGTACCATTTAAAAAAAAGAGTGTTGATTGGTTCCTCATAATGTAGATATCAAATTCTTTTTTTAAAGAATGAAATCAACAATACTAATGATTAAATAAAAAATAAGTGATTTTGATTGAAAGAAAGGAGCAGTGTTAAAAATGAAAACGAACACACATTTATTCCGTCTAATAGGGGGGGGACTGCCAGCATCTCAATTTCTCAGTGGTTACGCTAAAGGTTTTAGTGCTTTAAGAAATCTTTTGTTCCAGTCCACTATGCTTTGCGTTTCAGCCGTCGTTATCGAAGGATTGGGACATAAAGTCACACTTTAGCGTAAAGAGAAGGGGCAGCCCCCATCATATATAAAACAATTTCTGTTGGTGTTAATGTTGCTCCTTACTTTCATTTGAACAATTTTTTTTATCGTTTAATTTCTGATAATTTTTCAAAGTATGCCCTGGCCTAACAAAGGTATGGTGTGGGCTACTGGCCCCGTAAACCCTCGATTTCTTGCTGTTAAATTATATACATAAGTAATTACAATTAATTGGTAGCGTCCCACGGGTGTTGATATATTTTACTACTTAAGTATCAAAATATTGAATTGTATATAAAGTTTTGGACAAAATTTGTATATTTAGTAAATTCTCGATGAGTTTGTTTAATAACTGCTTAATAATATTCTGACTACTGAATTTTGGTTGGACATAAAGGGGAACTATTGTTTACATGGATGGACATTCTAGGTGACTTTTGATCTTCTACGCGGCTAAAGCCATCGCGACCTCTGGAGAGTACATTGTATACATATACATAGAAAGTACATTGTATACAAATGCTTAAATAAATTGAAACATTGTAAATAAATAAGGAAAAATAAAAATAACTCTTTAAAATCACTGAAAACTTAGCTCCTGGTGGTACTTGTTACCCCCTCGCCTCCAAGAAATTTCCTAGGTGTCATGGTGCCCTGCCTCACCTTTTCCACCTCTGTGCCGGTAGACATATGAAAGTAATAGATGGTGCTATATATTAACAATTTATCTCGTATGGACTGCGTGAATTCAGGAACGAATGCGCCACCGTGCGGCATCATTTCCGCTGCAACTGGGAAATTCAAAATCTAGTTTTTTAATACTTTTAAGTCGATTTGCTGTCTCAGAATATTCAGTCAATAGGTCATCTTTGGGGCAATGTCGTGATTTGGTGCAGAAAAATGCCTCTTTCCAGTGGCACAATCTTTGAGATCACTTTAAAAAGTGCATTAGAATTTCTGGTACTGCTCTATTAGCTGTAAGGCAAGCGATAATGCGAAGAAGGAAGAAACTAGTCAAACAGGTTTTTTTCAACTGATAATTTATTGAAAACAGTGGTTTCTCACTGCGTGTACAATATTTAAACTTTAGTTTTTTGGGGTATAGGGGGTGAAAAGGTACCTAGTTTACGTTTGTTTACTTATATAATACATTATATGATTTAAAAATTTACAAATATATAGCCTAAAAGTTTTAAATATGTATTTGATGAAAAAAAAAGAGAGAGAGAGAAAAAAAAAAAACGCACTAACAAAGAAAACTATACTACCGAGAAAAATTACAATTTTTCTAATAACACAACGCAGTTTGGAGGCTGTTTATTCTATCAAACCTATAAAAAAAGCGACCGCGACGCTGCTCAGCCACGGTTAGTGGCTCAGTTAACCCATATGCTGACACTAGACTTCTGTTTCTAGCCCATAGGGGTATACACAAGAGAAAGTTCACGAAGTGAAAATCTACGGATCTAATAGTCTTTTTATCAGTTGCTGCAACATATTCCGAAATGGAGTCAATGCGAGGACATGAGGCATCGCAAAAGCGTTGTAGACACGGGCGAGAATACAACTGCTGTAGCAAGCTTTACAGCAAACTAGTACACCAAATGCTTTTCTAAGTTTTTTCACTTAGATGAGAGATATGGAGTGTCCTTGTCGTGTTTAAACTATACCCTATCGGAAGACCGAGATACGTAGGCCTAAGATAATCAGATAACTGAACACACTGATTTACTAAATGTACGCATCCAACAACACCAACATATTTGCCGAAAGTAAGTACCTCGCTCTTCGAAACATTAAAATTGAAACCAATTTTGGCATACTCCCTACTAAGCACAGAAAAATTCTCCTCAATAGACGATACAGTTCTACTTAAATTCAAGATGTCGTCAGCGTCATTGAGTATGGAAAGGTCCAAAACTTTAAAAAAAAACTTTCTAAACTATTAAATCTGCATCATATTTTGTTTTATTTCATTAACATGTTTTTATCTGATCTTCTTCGCATTATTGTGTGTCTTACAGCTAATAGAACAGTACCAAAATTTTAATCTCCGTTTGAATGAGGCCTCTCCCAATCTTCTAGGACCGTTGGTCCGATATGATTACCCCCTAAAAAAAAAAAAAAATAATAAAAAATAAACACGTAACTGTGATCTTTCTTCTGGCCAAAAAAAGGAAAAAAGCGCTCTTTGATATGCTGAATTTGATGGTAGGCTATGATTTTCATTAGGATCGCTCCCTTTGTGGGGGTGATTCCTCCGTTTTTGAAAATCAGGCAAATTTTCTCAGGCTCGTTGCTTTTGATTGGAAACATTAAACCTAATGAATTTTATATATTTGGTATCAGCTTAAAAAGCAATTTCTTTGATGTATTAAATATTATCCGGTTCATTTCTTTAGAATTTCTGAACCACTCGTTATTTACAGTTCTTTAGCACTAACTGTTTAAAATATGTTAACTTGGAGTCACAGAATAGTTACAGAATAGTTGTTTTATTGCTCTACGGGAAAATAATCAGACTTGACTTGACTTACTTACTTGACTTATGTCTCCTGCTGGGCGCTGCTCGGCGTAGAGAGTGGCGTCTGTCTCCTCCATCCACTTTGGTCCATGGCAAGCGTTTGCACATCGCTCAACCTGATATTTTCCATCCGCAGGAACTCGGACAGGCTGTCAGACCATTGTTCTTTCGGTTGGCCGCGAGGTCGCTTCCAACCGGCTTTGAGAGGGTCGAAGTCATGGATCGTTTTCGAAGGTATGTGTGGAGGCATTCGAAGTAGGTGTCCGAACCATCGTAGTGTTCGCTCGGCTGCTTGGGTCGAAAACCGAGACTGCTTGATGAGCTGCAGCAGCTTCTCATTGCTGACGAAGTCGAGCCATCGTGGACCTTCGATCCTCCTCAGGCTCTTCGACTGAAAGACATCAAGTGCCTTGAGGGTTGCGGCTGAAGCTTGCTACGTTTCAGCTCCATAGAGCATCACAGAGCCGATGAGGGCGTTGAAAATCCGCAGCTTCGTTGTGCGACTGATGTTTGGTTTTCGCCAGAGGTAACGGTTCAGTCTGCTCTTGGCAGAAGACGCTTTGGATATTCTCGTTTGTAGTTCAGAAAGAAGCGAGCCATCGGAAGAAGTTAGGGAGCCCAAGTAGGTGAACCTTTGGACAACTTCGATGCTAGTGGTGCTATCTAGGCTAACTGAAGGATTGGCAGCTGGGGAGGATGGGTCTATGGCCATAATTTTCGTTTTAGTCCAGTTTATCTGCAGTCCTACTTTTGCAGCCTCTTCTTGTAGGATTCGAAGCGCTTCCAGCAACTGCTCCAGGAGTCCGCTAGAATGGCCAAGTCATCGGCAAAATCAGCATCGGTAATGTCACGATCTCCAAACTTGAGTTCTAGGCTGAGACGTGAAGTAGTCCTTGTCATAACGTAGTCTATGATGACATTGAGGAGTTTTGGGGCCACTGCACATCCTTTGCGTACTCTTTTCGTGATTTGGAAGAACCGGCCGTTCACTTGAACACAGCTCTCCGTCCCATGGTGTAGAGCTTTTAAGAGTCTGCAGTATTTTTCAGGGAGGCCTGTCGATTCTAGAATCTGCCAAAGAGCTTCTCGGTCCACAGAGTCGAACGCAGCACGGACGTCGACGAAGGTAAAAAAAAGAGCTTTTTGTCGGAACTCCGTGGCTTTTTCTATGATTTGTTGGGTCGTAAAAATCTACTCGATGATTGAATGGTCCGACATGAAACCAGCTTGCTCCGGTCGCCGGAATTATCTCGGTTTGCCAAATTGTAGAGAACAGGGTGTGGAGAAACAGGAGCATAACAGGACTTGCATATTTTTGCAGCTCCGAACTCAGGCCACAGATACCGGCAGCTGTATTGTTCTTGAGCCTTTTTACTGCATTTCCAATTTCTGAGGGGCTGAAAGGCTCGTCTGGAGGAGCATCTGCTTCGGGTTTTGGACTGCCAGGTTGGCTGGGACTATCAGTAGGAGGCATAGACGGGCTAGTGTTGTTCAGGAGTGAGCAGAAGTGATCCTTCCACCGCTCGAGACAAGAACCCTCATCAGAGAGAAGTGTCCTATCCCTGGGTAGGACGGGTCTCAATGCTGGTGTTTTATTTTCTGTGTGATCACGGAGGTGCTTGAACAGGCTACCAATGTCTTTCTTTTTTGCTGCTAGTTTAATTTCATTGGCTTTCCTTGCAATAAACTGGGTTCGTTTTCGGTGAATAAGTCTGTTCCGCTCTCCACTGAGCCTTCGATAGGTGGCCATGTCCCCAAGAAGTCTTGCCCTCCGCCTTTTCTCTATGTTCAGTTAGCCACGATTTCTTCGGGAAACTTCGCTTGCCAAGCACCAGCTGTGCTGCTTCGCTGGTCTGCGATTTAAAATACTTCTAGGTGTCTTCGCTGCTGTTGAGTGTGCCAAGGAGCTCAAAGCGATTTGATATCTAAAAAACTATACTTCTGGCGAGTATCTGGCTCCTTTAGTTTCCCAATATCCGCTGCTACTGGTTTTCTTTCCGATCGCTGTGCATGGAGGCGAAGCTGGACATCAGCACACACAAGCCTGTGATCTGCATTTCCGAGCTCTGCTGATCTGTAAGTTCTGCAGTTCTTCAGCGATGATCTCCAGCGTTTAGAACTAATGACGTAGTCAATCATCGTCTTTGTGCAACCTCCATTACTATACCACGTGTATTGGTGGATAGTCTTACGTTGAAAGTATTTTTTTGCGATCACAAGTTCATGGGATCGGCACAGTTCGAGTAGGCGAAGGCCGTTATTGTTCAGTGGGTCGGGGGATACAGGTCCAATTGTGCCACACCAAACACCCATATCATCTCACACTGCAATATTGAAGTCACAGAGAAGAACAGTGACATCGTGGGGGGAAAATGTTGACAGACATCTAGACAGAGCAGAGTAGAACTCTTTCTTGGTTACGTCGTCAGAATCGTTTGTCGGGGCATAGCATACGAAAATGGTCATTTTGCCATGCTTGTGTCCAAAGCGGGCCTTCATTATTCTGTCTGATACAGCTTCGTGCAAGAGTAAGGCCTTTCTTGCAGGACCATTTAGCGCGAGACCAACATCATTTCTTCTCATGCTCCCTCCAGACCAGACTAACGAGTGATTATCGCCTATTCGCTCTTCTCCACTTCCAGTAAGACGGGTTTCTGTGAGACATGCAATCGCCACTTTATTCTTACGAAGTTCTTGAGAAAGTAGGTTCTTTGATGCAGGTGCATTCAGGGTCAAAACATTCCAGGTGGCTATTCGAACCCCCCTTTGGTCTAGAAGGTTTAGCCTGTCTGTCTTTCTGACGTCGTCAGCATGTCCGTTGACGCGCGATGGTCGAGATCTGAAAAGGGGGTCCGGATCCGAGGCTATGTACTCACTTTGCGTAGCACTTGATTTTCAGGTGGAGGGTCGCTAGCCCAACCGACCCAAGGCCTGGAATCTGATTAGAGATAGGTTTAACCTAGATACTGAGATTCCCGGGGTGGGCTCCACCCGCCACATGAGGTTGCAGCCACCCTGATCGGAGTGTGTAGTTAGGGGATGACCCCATATCCAGAGGCACGTGGTCAGCAGACAAGGTTTGCATCATTCCGGACGAACTCCATCCACCTCCATAATCAGAACGAAGTTTAAATTAGTGTTGGGTGATAATTTGATTAAACGATATATCGATATTTTTACTGTCGATAATCGATATATCGATTTCGATATTTCTGATCAGTTTTTTGCTCAAATTAAGTTTAGTTTTTGCCAAAATGTAATTATAAAAGCTTTAATTAGTGATTATTTTGCACATTTTTTTATAATTTTTTAATAAAATACAAAAAAACTTCCGTTACGGGAATGAATGTCACAAAACTCTGATTGGGAATTTTTTCAGGATCAAGACAAAGAAAAATAAGCTACTGTCTATTTTTGGCTAGTCAAAATTAGCAACATGTTGTAAACTCTCTGTGTTCACTTCTCCGTGAATTATCTACTTCTCTGTAAAGTGAGACTTCTTCTCTTTGGGGCCTTATGGTAGCGTTGGCCTATTATCTGGGTTCTACCGGTGGAGGATGTCTAGAATCTCTAACCATCACATAGTTTATGTTTAGAGTATAAAATGTTTATTTGTACATATAATACAGTGGATGTACATATGGCGAGGACAGATACAGAATTAGAACTGACTCAAATAATCTAAATTGGTAACTTATATTCAGCACAATATGCAGATACACATCCGGCCATTTGACAGAACTGCTCTATTTTAATCTCTCAACTTGGGATTTGACTAGGAAATTGACCTTTTGACATATACTTAGAATTTTAATTATTGGTTTCAACGCAGAAAAACACACTTCCAAAGTTTACAGATTTTCCCCGGGGTTTCCAAAATCTTCCCCCTCCCCCCCCAAAACAAAATGATTTTAAATCCTAACACAAAGGTCAAATTAACAAGAAAAAAAAAAAAAATACTGACACAAAAACTCAATCAAAAAGTCACAAGATATTATATTTTTCCAATTGCCACTTTCATTTCACTTTATATTGTCATGCTGAGTTCGCATAAAAGTCGCATAGCTACACCTAACAGGAAAATTTGCACATCGTCAGAATATCTTTTAAAAGAACTTAAATTTGAACGGAACACTTAAACAAAAATTATAATCTTCAACAGAAACACAATGAGATTTTCTTTTACTTTCCTTTTAACAAAGCTTTAATTATTTTTTTCAAATTATTCGGTTCTTTTACTATTTATAAGATATCAAAAGGAAGTAAATACATCACTTGAGAAAGGTTGGTCACACATCTTTCGCTTGTCATTTTTATCTTTCTATTTTTCCTATTTCAAAGAAAGCATTTCTCCTGTCCAGTTAATCAGCATAAAAACTAGCTACATCCTCATTTTGACTTAACATCAATTCCTAACACCGTTTATACTGCAATAACATACTAATCTCTACAATCATCTTACTCTACTTATCTCTATAATTGTTTCAATGCTCTCTATAATAACCTGGAGGTTTATTTCTTGTTTTCCTATTATGAGCCAGTTTTATTGCCGAATCTACTAGGACACTTGGCAAGACTATTTTAGCTATTCTAGGATACCATTTGACCTTGCCAACGCCTCCTAGTGGATAACAATAAAGAAAACTTTCTTTTAGAAATATGCCGTAAAAAATATTCAACAGCTAAGACACAAAATTATTATATGTCATTTTCCCTGGCACGGGACTCTTATCCGCCCTGTCGACTTCTGGCACGCTCTTTTCCGCCCAGTCGACTATTTTTTCTCTGGCACGGAACTCTTTTCCGCCCTGTCGACTTCTGGCACGCTCTTTTCCGCCCTGTCGACTATTTTTTCTCTGGCACGGAACTCTTTTCCGCCCTGTCGACGTCTGGCACGCTCTTTTCCGCCCTGTCGACTATTTTCCATGGTACGAAACCTGCAGGGTTTTCGAGGTTCGGTACTCCAACGCCTACCTCTCTCTTTACCCATGGGAGCTCAGACCTTCCTTTCCCAGGATCCTCTGAACCCGTTAACCGCTCAGACCTTCCTTTCCCAGGATCCTCTGAACCCGTTAACACCTGGTTCCTCGGTCGACCGTCGTCCGCCCCTTCACCAGCCTCATCTCTCTCGACACAACGCCTCATTACGTTGGTTCCTAATAAATTCTAATTTATCTGGTCCCTCGGTCAACCATAGTTCGCCCCTTCACCAGCCTCATCTCTCTCGACACAACGCCTCATTACGTCGGTTCCTACTAATAAATTTCTCGTCCCTCTTGATAATACACCTTTCTAGATCAGTGCATTATAAATTTTTTTTTGTCCGAAAATTTCTGCTTAAATTCCTAATATGACCTCTACATCCTGCACTAAAAAAAAATCTACCTATCCCCCTGGTCACGTTTTACATCAGGCCAGTTCTGACGGAGTTCTTCATTCTTTCCTCTGCAACGAAATTCAGCATCTACGGTTGCTGAAAAAAATCCTGCTTTTCTTCACCAATTGCTTTTTCAATAACTTCAAAACGCTGCGCTATCTTATACGCTTCAGAGAGGGAATTATAATCATCCTGGTGTTCTAATAAATATCTCTTAATATTTAGTCTCGAGCCTTCAGTAGAACGATCCAGGCCTATACTATCAGAAAAACCTACTAATCCGCCATACCCAGATCGATATGATTTTGTGGCAAGCTCCACCCTCTTATAAAACTGATACACTGTTTCATTGGATGATTGCCTCAATACAGCTAAATCTTTGAATTTCTTTCCAGCTGTCTTTCCTGGTAAATATGCCTGCGTCACTTCCTTTTCAAGTTCCTCTAAATTTATAATATTGGAGGAATCTCTATCCTCAAAAAAATTAAGTAATGGCCCTGTTACTCTAATCGGGTACTGCATCTATCACCTGCGAGTCTAACCAGCCTAGCAATGTTTTTACCCTTCTCAATTGGCCAAAAAAAAGGTTTTTATAAATTTTGCATTTTCAAGAACTGGAATATTTCCCAAGGGATCCATTACTGATCCAATTACTCTTTGATTCAAATTTTCCTTGTTGCTCTTATCCTCAATAGGTTTATCTGTTATATCATCCTCAGAATTATCCCCCATATTTACACTACTTTTTACCGTGGCATTATCTTTGGCTATTAAATTATCCACAGTAGTCAAAAATTTTACGATTGAAGTGGGATTATAATCCCGACTTGAAGAATCAAAATTCAAAGGGATATTTAAACCTTTACTTCTTATTTCTTTCAAAAAGGATGAAGCAATATCATTGTCAAGTTCAGGATCTGAAGGATCTAAAATTGGAATTGCGCTCATTTTAAACGAGAAAAAAATATTAGTAAAACAAATTAATTAAGTCAACGCTGTAAAAACAAGGAAAAATCGTTATTCAACACTCCTAACAGATTTCCTACTGGCGTGCGAACTTAAAATGCATGACTTACTTTCGTAAATTGTCCTTCGACGTTCTTCACTTTTTCTCAAAAACTGGAATCTGGAGCGGGAACCTTAAATTGAAGCGGGAACGTGGAACCTGGAACTGAAGCTGGAACCTTGAACTGAAACTTGAACTGAACTGGAACTGAACTGGAACCTGGAACTGAAGCTTAAACTGAACTGGAACCTGGAACTGAACTGGAACCTGGAACTGAACTGGAACGACAACACTGTAGGTGACGGGCCTCAAAAGAAAATGTTAACTGCAATATAAAAAGTTATTTTTTTCCAACTGAAAGTAAGGAGCGACATTAAAACTTAAAAGAACAGAAATTGTTCGGTACATGAGAAGGATAGCCTCTCCTCGATACCTCGCTCTTCGCGCCAAAGTTTCTTTTTGTAATTTATAAATCTCCTTAATCTTATTAAACAGCTTTTGTGTTTCAGGAA
>NC_142800.1:33147380-33167412 GCF_049724085.1 Artemia sp. Qi Xiang Cuo | reverse complement strand
CCAACCCCTCCCGGGGAGAACCCTTGGGAACCGGGAGCTTCCTTCGATGTAGGAGGATCGATACCCTTCCCGAGTTGGAGGTGTATCAGATTTAACAACACTCTTTAAATAGAATAGTCTCAAATTCTTTTCTTGAAAAACACCTAAGTTTTTCAATTAAATTACCAACCACGGCTTCACCAAAATAATTTTTCTTAAAATGGCTGAGAAGACATATTTGGAAATTATCAAAAAAAACCTTTTTCCCTGTGTAAATTGCTTATTGAAGATATACATCTTGCCATTTAAATACAAATTTGCATGCGACCCCACTTAGAATTCAAATCGGATTAAAAAGCTATGTTAGATATTATAAGGCAAAAATTTCTTTATAAAAATAATACAATTCTAATAGTGCGCTTTAAATGTTTATTAGGATGTGTTTTTGCTTTTCGTTTTTTTTTTCAAATAGTTAGTTTTTTTGTCTAAAAGGAATATTGGAATTATTGCATTAGAATGTATATTGGTTATAATTTACGAGGTAAGGTTTTTTTTTATATATTGACATTCAATTAAATAAATAACAAAAAATAACTATTTTTTATACTTTTTTTAAATTAAATTTATTAGAAACAAATTTTAAGTTTTTAAAAAGATATTAGCATGAGAAAATTGTGTCTTATTTTTTGTCAAGAGAGATAGAAAAAAAATTCTTCATGGGAGTACAATTTATGACAGTCCCTATAGATATGAAATACCGTCTAAGAAGTGAGGGGGGTTTGCCATGGAGCCAATGCAGGAGTCAGAAGGTTCTGTCGCTCGTCGTCGGGTGCTCTAGGCATGAACTAGATCGCGTGTAACTTGTCCATCTAATTTGATAACAGACGCTCTGGTGTGCTGTATTAGTGAATGTTCATCATATTTTTCGTTCTTCCCGGAAGGAGGATTATTGGATGTCTACTTTTACTACTTTAAAAAAAAAGACAAAAAAAATTAGACTTGATTACAAATTAATTTTTGTTTTTTTGAAATTATTTATTTTTTTTTTTTAAATTTAAAGTAGTGTAAAAAAAAACATCTTTTTTTAAAAATATTGGGGGGTTTTAGTGGGATGTAGTGTCGGTTATCAACTGCTCCTCCCCCCCCCCCCTAGGTCCAAGCGTACCTGAATGTATTTTTAAATTAAAAAATAAAAAACAGTATTTGCGTTCCTTATTAAAAAAAAATGAGAATAATTGCATGTGACAGTCAATTACTTCCGTATAGCTAAGCTAACAATGTTATTTATTAAATAGGGTTATAAGGTAACAAATTTTATTTTTGAGGAAATGGGGGGTGAGGGTTTTGAACGCATTAAATTTCAGGAAGAGATTCTTCAACGCAGACTGGTCAGTAAATATTTTCAAAAAAAAAAACATCCCTAAAAAACCACTGATCGTGATAAAAAAAAATAACACTGTAATAAAAAGGAAGCTTTTTTAACAATTAATACATTAAAATAATCAACATTTTATTATAATCCCAATTTACCGATCGAAAGCTAAGCACTTTTTTTTCAAAAACATCCTTAAAAAGGGCACTGATCTTGATAAAAAATCACACCATAAATGCAGACTGGCCTGGAAGTATTTTCAAAAACATTCCTAGAAAAAAGCCACTGATCTTGATAAAAAGGAAGCTTTTGTAAAAATTAATATATTTTAAAGAGATGTAGCCATAAGGAAAGAATAAGGAAAGAATTTCTTCCTTAAATTAATGACACGACATTTTTTTTTTTTTTGTATAATGGCCTGGAATTATTTTAAAAAAAACCCCTAAAAAAAGGGTCATTCATATTGATAAAAATGAAGCTTTTTTAACAATTAATACATTAAAAAATCAACATTTTATTCTAATCCCAAATTACCGATTGAAAGCCGGGCACTTTTTTTCAAAAAAAACATCTAAAAGACCCATTGATCTCGATAAAAAAAAATCACACTGTAAATTTCAACCTATAAGAGAATTAGAGGTTTTTTCAGCTCCTAAAAAAAACAACAGGATTCTAAGTGTATAAGTATCCCTTAGTTCTAGTGTAAGGAAAGAATTTCTTCCTTAACTTAATAACAATTTCTTTTTTAATAATGAGAATATTTTTTACTCACCAAAAATTGCATAGAATTATCCATTTTTCTATGTAAATGCTTTTTACAAAAAATTACTGTAATCTCGAATATAAACTATTCAGAACTGATGGAGAATCAAATATGGAACCTGAATATATACAAAAAAATAATAGGCGAGTAAAAAAAAGAGACACCGGTTTTCGGACTAAAAAAAGACATTGAACTTTGAAATTACGCAAATCCTCTTGGCAAAGGTGTAAAAAAACCTGTAGACTGAACTTTGAAATTGCGTCGTTCCCAGAGTGTAAAGACCTATAGACCTGTTTGTACGGGGGCGTACGCAAAGTATAAGGTTCTAGTCTTTGAAATTGCGTCATTCCCCTGGCAAAGAGTGTGATGACCTGTAGAATAGGACTACCAGAAAAAACCTGTTTGGTACGGGGGCGTTGTAGAATAACGTTGAAATTCGTATAGCTTCCATAGAAGTATTAGGCCATGTGAGAGGATACTCACTCTCTTTGAAAAGGTGTAGAGCTTCTATAGAATAACGTTGAAATTCGTATAGCTTCTACAGAAATAGTACCTTGCTTACTACTTATAGTGCCGTTTTGGTAATGATTTTCTGGTAATATAGTGATTTATAGCCCTTTTGCACTTGAATGATTACTATTAGACTTTATTTCTGCTCTGGTTTGGTTTAATGTAGCTCTATAGTTTTCTTTTAAAAAAAAACTCATTTTGTACAAAATGTTCTGTTTGATCAATAACAAGTAAAGTCACGTTTTATGTAGCCTATTGTCGGTAGCGAGTTGTCCATTTTTATATTTTTCAGCAATAGCAAAATAAAAAAAATGATTTTATCGTTTCCAAACAATCCTGAAAATACTTACTTGCAGGCAGAAAAAAACGCGGTAAGTTGCCTTAAAAGGCTAGGGAAACAGAAATATCTTCTTTTGCTCTTGAATATTTTCTGATTAATTAGAGACCCTTCAAGTCCGCCTAAAAATCTCATCAGTCTTAAACTTAGGTGAAATACTGTAATATGTTCCTTTAAATGTTTCAAACGTCTTAGCTGGTAAGTTAATCTTAGCAAACATGTCAAAATGGCTTAAATCCACTTGGCCTATCTGAAAAGTACAGTGAGTGAAAATAAGGCTGGTAAACCCAGGGTTGTATTCCGGATTTTTTCGGGGGGGGGGGGGGTACAGAAAACAATGACACGCATCATAAATTTGTTTACATTCATTTTTGTTGCGTTTTTACGAAACGAACAAACATTTTTTAAGCAAAAAAAAAAGTTATAATATATTCCATGTAGGTGTCTTTATTTTCTCATATAAAATGTATATAATTATTTATGTATACTTATTTTCAATTTGTCTATGACGTAAAACTTTGTTATTCCCTGTCGGGACTTGCCTTCATTACTTTTATGGAACGTATTCGCCATTGCAAGGGCAATCAGGGGATAAAGACTACCAAAGGGACCTGCTAAACCCTGTAGTTCAGGATAATGACTTGCTTTTGAGCTGATTAGGTCATTTTTGGAAGGAATTTCATATTCGCACATTGCTTTTGGTCATGGCGATATGTCCTTCTTTAATTCATAAGTCCTTGTTCTTCATTTTTTCTTTCAAATGCTCCTCACAATGTTGAGTTTTCAGACGATTACACACGATTAATCTTGACCATTTTGACTGCAATAAAGAATGTTCTGACGGTCATACTTAAACAAGGTTGGCTCAGCAAATAGTGAACGGTGTTCTATATTTTAGGAGGAGATTCATTTTTGCCGTTTTTACTATTATTATTGTAGACTGCTTAAAGCAAGTTTTCTATTATTAGATTGTCCACGGCAGTTGACAACAAGTAAAAGACGAATCACACCTGTTGTAAGCAGAACTGTGAAAAAAAAATGGAAGGTTAAGAACATTTTCATTAAAACGAATTTAGGATTCATACGATTTCGAACATGTAAAATTTATATAGATTAAATGTGGTCGTCCAAAGTAATTAAAATAATTTGTATAGAAAACATTTATGATTCTAAGAAAAAGGGAAAACAGTATAAAAACGGACATGATCCTCTTTGATAGATGTCCTGGCGACAAGAATTGAGATACCCCATAAAGAGTCCTCCTTTTTTTATTCCCTGCAAAGATCGCATCAGACTAGATCCTTAAGAGGCATAACTTGGACTAAGGCTCTTGCTTCCCACAAAATTTGGCTGAGATCCGAACGCCTTGTCTGGAAGATATCCTGATGATGTAAATTTATGGACCTCCATACCCCTTCCTTCCGCCCAGAGCTTGAATCAGAGTCGAGAAACTCCAAATGCTCAGCTAGAATGTTTACTCTCAGCTCCCACAAATATTGATCGAGTTCTGATAACTGGTTTTGTTTGATGCACTGATGACAAAACCTTAGGGGGTACTATCCCATTAAGCGGGCCTCTCGGGTTAATCACTATAGAGCAATGATAAAACCCGTTTTTGACGTCTTAACTGTTATAGAGTAGGCAATGATAGCAAGGTTTTCCGTGCGTATACAATGTTAAACTGTTGTTTTTTGAGGGTTTAGGGGGGGATACCTAGGTTAGGTTAGGTTATGTATTTAATATTTGCAATGCTTTACCCCCATCCCCACCCCACCCTCTAATCGTCCAATATATAGCCCAAATTTGTTTCTAAACTATTATATTTCCATCCTATTTTATTTTATTTCATTAGCATTGATCAAACTTGACTTTTTAGAGAGGCCTGCATAATGGGATAGTACCGCTTAGGGACTCTCTTCCCCCATAGGATGCCGTATTTTATAACAAGTGCGAAAACAGTAACCTGACATGGAAAAAACTGTAACCTTAAAGTGATTTTATCCTGTCTTCAACACCTCTCTCCCTGGAATAATTTTCCGATGCCCTCTAAAACTCTAAAACTCTAAATCTCCCACTAAACCCTGGCGTTGTGCATTCTTAATTCATATTTTCATGAAGTAAATCGTGAAGTAAAGGATTGTTGTTTTGTATTCGAGGCAAATTGTTTCCGTACCCTAAAGATCAGCCATCCATTGGACCTTGAATATCAAATTCTAGGTTTCTATGCCGAATTTAATAGTAAGTATGTCCTAAGAGATACTCAGTAAATATTTTCTTTTTTTTGCGATTTTGACTTTTCGTGATCTGGACCAAAAAGAAAAAGAAAAAAACGGAATACGCCTTTTTACTTTTTGTTTTGTAAGTAATCAGTGATTTGTTTTCCCGGAAAATGCTATATTTCTTTCACCTGAAGCTATTGTATGTTCTAGGATGGAGACATAGTCACCAAAGCCGGGTTAAAGGTAGGCCAGAAGTAGCACAGTGTACCTTCTTTTCACCGATTCCTTAAATGTAGTGATCTTTGTCCTGTCTTCCTTATGCATTTTTGCTGTGTCTTCACTTTCAGTCTTTCTCTCTTTCAAAATTTACGTCTACAATGAATAAAGTATTGTTGAGTGTAAACTTAAAGGTAAACCCTAAACTGCATTTCCTGACTTTTTGAACCAATTTGCTGTTTTTCTGTTTCTGTTTGTTTTCCTTTGTTGTTCAGACCCTTTTATGAACTTTCTTTTCACTCCTAATAAAATTACAAAAAAAAAAAAAAAAAAAAAAAAAAAAAAAAAAAAAAAAACACACAGAAACCATTTTACGACATGTTAGAGAAGAGGTAAGGACTAGGCTATTGTCTAAACGTTTTTGCTCCAGAATCTTGGAATTTAGCGAAAGCCCTCGGGTAGTATTACTGGGAGCATGCATTGGAACGTAGTAGAAAAGCTCCTGAAAACTAGCTGCATCTTGACAAATGGTAGCTCTTAAGTTATGTGTGTGTGTGTGTGATGTACCTAGGAATGTTTTTCATACCAATTCATGCGCAGTAAATATGTTTTCCTCTGTTGTATAATGGTGTTTTCATTTCATTGATAATTCCTCAATATCAAACCAAACTGTTGGCTGTTCAGTGTTTTTTTTTTTTTTTTTTTTTTTTTTTTTTTTTTTTTAAGCTACTGTTTGAAGACCATGTATTTGAGGGAAGGAAAAACAGCTAAAAGCATAAATATGAAGCAACATACAAAAAGCATAAATCTGAAGCAACATGTTATATCTTCAAAAATCAGAATTTCGTATATTTTCCCGGCCTTTCAAAATGCTATAACCCAAATGGTTGTTTAGGTTTTATAAATAACAGGACGTAAATAATAGAATAATGACAAATCATCCAGTACCAGTGATGGCGCATAGGGTGTCATATTGACGTTTTTTTACAGGGACAGGTAGCAAGCCTTTCGCCCAACCTTGTGGTAGAACGAATCGAACCCTTGACCCGGTCGTGCCAAGAATAGTATCAATCCACTGTTCTACCACAGGGTTTCTAATAGCTGCTGCTAAATAACTGACAAAAATCCGTTAATATGGCTTCATATAAAGGTTTATTGGCAGCATAGCCAAAATGAGGTGGAATTGGTCTGCCAGTGTAGATAGGGTAAGCAGTAATTGGAGCAGTTAGGAGTTTTTCAATTCAAAGATACTACATTAAAGCAAAAATACTTATGTTTTTTGGTAATAAAGAAAAAAATGTTATTTTTGTGAAATAAGGGGACTTTTACCTCTCCACCGGAGAAAAATCTTGGGTATTGATGTGTAAATCCTCAATTATTTATATCTCTTTAATCTCCAACTCATTACGAACTTAAATAGTGCTGTAGGTAAATTGGGATTATGGCTCGGAGACATACTCTAAAGGCTATTCAAAACTTTGAAAGTTTTGATGGGTACTAATTTAGGATTATTGGAATTGTTCTGGGAGATTTTCATGAGAAAAGCTTTTCTTACAGAAATTAAAGGTAAGGAAAGCCTTATGTCGAGCTCTTTGTGCTTAATTATGGCAAAGGAATTTTGGACAACTTGTAACCTTTAGTTTTAGTGAATATCAAACGTAGAACATTTTCTAGTAATTTTCTTGGAATATTAACTATAAAACAATAATGAATTTGTATTTTGTTCATATGAAAACAAACAAGGTCTTTTAGCTACTTTTGGTGAGCAACAGTGCCAATGTAAATCAAACAGATCATGGTAAAGAACATTAAGTAAGGAGTAAAAAATTGTTTTTTTATGCTGATTCCAAATATGAATAATTCATCAAGTTAGTTTAATGTTACCCATCAAAAGGTACGAGCCAGAACAAATTTACTTGAATTTTGAAGAAGGGGGGAAACACCCCGAAAGGCCAAGTGATCCCGATGAAAATCACGGAGTAAGATTCAGCACACCAGAGAACCCATTGGAGATGTTTCAAGCTCCTATCTACAAAAATGTGGAATTTTTTATTTATTTTTTGCCAGAAGAAAGATCACGGGTGCGTTTTTTTTAATGGTCCTAGAAGATCAGAAGAGGGTTTATTTGGACGGAAATCAAAAGTTCTAGAGGCCTTTTTAAGTGAAAAAAAACTGGGTGGCAACTAGCCCCTTCCCATTCCGCTCTTTCCCCAAAGACACCCGGTCCAAATTTTGAGATAGCCAGGTGATTCATAATAGTTGAAAGGTCCAATAACTATGAATTTGGGGATGACATCTCCTCTCGCAGGCCATCGTTATATATCTTTTTTTTTTTATATTAGATATTTTTTTAATTTATTGTTTTTTTATTGAAAAAAAATAGTGAATTTTTTGGGGGGGTGGCGTTTGTCCCCGGGGAAATTGTCCGGTGGACGGACGTCCCGGGGGAAGGAGAGGACAGTGCATGGTTTGGAAAACAACCAGAAAAGAAAAACAGCAATTTTTTTCAAGTGAAAGTAAGAAGTAACATTAAATCTTATTCCGTATATGACAGGGCTGCCCCTTCTTCTACCTTCCCTCTTTAAGCTAAACTTTGACTTTTTGTCAAAATTCTTTTAGAAAGACTGTTCAAACGCAAAAGTCGTTTAGTTTGAAGGAGAACTATTTTTTAAGAACTTAAAGACTAGCGTAAGGATCGAGGAAGGGACAGTCCCCTCATATGCGCAATAATTTATGCTGGGTTTTAGTTTCGCTCCTTACTTTCAGTTAAAAAAGTTTTTTTTTAATTTAATAATTATGGTGTAATGACGCTGCTGATGCAGCCTTTCAGCTTTTATCGGTCGTCCGTTTTTTTATTTGTTTTTAATTAAAAAAAATGGAATGAAAAAAATTATCATCGAGTTAAGCACCTCGGCTAGATACATGTTCGGCCGATATAAATTTATGAAATTATTCTCTTTTGCAGAGACGTTTGAAAGCCAGTATCTCCCCCAATCGGATGGAATCCTTATTCGAAATGTGTCTAGAGAAGACGCTGGTATCTTCACCTGCCGCGCTACTGTCGAACTCACAGGAGATTTAAGTGAAAAGAAAATTACTTTAAAAGTAAGCATTGTTTTCTGAATACTTACATTTCATAGGGTTATGAATGGAAGATCTACTATGTTGAAAATGTGTTTCGCAATCAACTTCATTTCTTAATATGAAAGCTTGTGATTTGACTACAAAATACTTGTGAGAATTAAAAAGAGCATTACTGAGGTATTAAAACTTTTAATATTCAATGCCCGCTGTGACCGACCAAAGTTTTGCAATTACCCTTTTGCTGTTCTTTTTTCTTGCCTATTAATGCCATAAATTAGTAATCTGATTCTATCTAGGGTCAAATATTAAGATTATCAAAAAAAAAAGAAAAAAAAAAGAAAGAAAAGAAAGTGTTTTCTACCGAAAAAATTTTATATAAAACATTCGTTTATAATATCTAAGCCCTCCTCCGGCCGTGAGCCCCTTTGCGCCGCCCAACTTTTTTTAGTCTGTCCCACTTCTCACTTCTTCCCCCGAACTGTCTTGCTCCTATTCGTCTGCTCTCCCTCTTTTCTATTCTACATCTCAGTCGAACCGGCAACTCTCTCTCACTCCCCGTTCTCGCCAGGTTCATTGGAGTCAATATTAATTTTTATATATATCAGTCATAACTCTATATCTCTCTCTCTCTCTCTCTATCGCTCTATCTCTCTTTTCATTTTTTTTTCGTTTCCTATATATTAAGATTTTAATTTAAAATCTTTAATTACATTAACCTGAGTAAGAACTGAGTTTTGACGACATCAAATAGAGTAATTTTATTTGAAAGTGCTCTATATCTCTCTTGCTTTTTTCTTTCTCCCTTTCCTCTTCTTTTCAAATGTAGGCTATATTGTTTCTTATATATATTTTTTTTTTACAAAAATTAAAAAAATGGAAAGAAAATCGTTTCATTTACAGAGAAGGAAAAAAATTATTCTAACTTTGTTCTTATCCTGACTACTGCGCGCGCATCTGCCGCAATACTCCATCTTTTATTTAGTGAATCATTGCTTTTACTCTATGTTCCTTAGTCGCTTAGCTTGCTTATTCGACTTGCATCTAAAACACCTCATGTCAAATAGTTCCTTTTCAACGGAGCACAATTCTTTCTCTTTAACGTCCATCAAGGTCAACGCTTTGGTAATTTGATTTATGAAGCGCATTTTCTGACATTAATGGCATAGCTATTTAAGGAGTAGTTTGAAGAATGACAAGCTCTCAAAGTGTAATTTATTTTTTATTTATTTCTTTCCGAACAGTGAGCAACGCGGCTAGCTATTAACAATTGTTAGATTAATCAAAATTTTCCTGCATAGTTATACTTTCAGAATTTTTGAATACTTTATATTGATATGGATATACTCTATTGTAAACCTAGGAAAATATAGATTTCATTTAGCTTGCGACACCAATTGTTCTTCAGGACAATCTGAAGGAAGGGGACCAATCCCCCTAACGTCTATTCATTTGAGGATTATATTCAGATTTAGCGTTGATAATGGGCGCGGAGAGGATGGTAGATCCATTCTTGTTAGGGAAACATTTTGAGTGTAAACTCAAAGACTAAATGCATTGGGTTCACTGCATAAATGGAGGGACTAGTGAAGGGGCGTAATTTTCTATGGGGTAGGAGGGGAACTCTGTCCCCTCCAGGCTCAATCCCCCATGCCACATGTTGCCCCCCCCCCTATCTTAACTTTAGTTTCTTTAAAAAAGATTTTTAAAAATAAGATCATCCTGCATTAATAACGTATCCAGAGACACACCCCAGTTGTCTTTTTTACATATGACTTTATGTTTATATATTTTTCATTTTTCAGTTTTCACTGTCATTTTCACTTGATTTGGGAAAATTGGCTGCAACTTTGACCCCTCCCCCAGAATTTTGACGAAATTACGCCACTAGGCTAGTGGGGGTACTATCTTATTAAGATTGTCTGAGCGATTGCCTTGACCTCTAGAATAGTTGGAAAATTACACCATGAAAACTCACTATTTACAAAAATGTTTCAGGAGTTCATCTTTTTTCAGAAATTTTTTTGTCGAACCAGTGGTCATGGAAAAAGAGAGATGGCTAGTTCAACCAATTTTTTTAATTTTAGTGACCCCTTTTAAGAAGGTATCGCACCAGGAGCGGTTCTGGCCTTTTCTTTGTCCGGGGTGAAATCTTGAATTGCACCACTCCCCCCATCTCCCATAAAATTTCCAGGCCAATATTTTATTAAATCTTTATTTATTAATAAAATTGTTTTCAATTTACTATTTAATTAATTGTTTATTTCGAATTATTTTTAAATGTTATTTAAATGCAATTAGCAATTAGCGCCGCGATTAGCGATAAGGAAAAAACTAAAGGGAGATGGGCCGAACATTTTGAGAATTTGCTTAACCGAGATAGAGTTACAGGAAAAGATATAGAGGAAAATGAAAAAGTTTGTGATTCCTTGGATGTGAAGGAAGATTTGTTTTGTGAGGAGGAATTAGCGACGGTACCTAAAGGATTAAAAAATAGTAAGGCCCTAGCTGCTGATAGGGTGGTAAATGAGTTTCTTAAATATGGTGGCTCTGAGGTTAGAAATAAGTTACTGAAGATTATGAATATGATTTTTGAAAAAGGGGAAGTACATAACGATTTTAGGAAAACCATAATTATGCCGCTTTATAAGAAAGGTGATAAAAGTGAGTGTGGTAATTATCGAGGCATTAGTCTGGTCTCTGTAGGTGGTAAATTACTTAGTAATATTATACTTTTTAGACTGAGAGATGCCGTAGACAAAGTTTTAATATAAAAACAGTGCGGTTTTAGAAAAGGTAGAGGATTGTGTCGATCAAATTTTCACTCTTAGGCTAACAATTGAGAAGTGCCTGATTGTTCAAACACCTTTGGTCCTCAGTTTTATATATTATGAGCAAGTGTTCGAGTCTGTTGATAGAAGAGCTTTAGTAAAGGTGTTATCCTTGTATGGTATACCAGACAAATACATTAAAGTGATAAGTGCTATGTACGAGAATAACACTGCTGCGGTTAAGGTAGGAAATGAGGCTAGCAGCTGATTTTGTATTAAATCAAGATTTAAACAGAGTTGTGTTTTATCCCCCTTTATATGGATTATTTGATGGACCTTGTCTTAAGGAGCACAGGAAAGGCAATGGGAGACCACGGACTCAAATGGGGAGAAAAATTCTCATGGAATTAGATTATTCTGATTATTTAATCATCCTAAATGAAAGTGTGAGCAAAATGAATGAAGTTCTAGAGGTTTTGCGAGTTCAGGGTGCTAGAATAGGTTTGAAAGTTGATTTTAAGAAGACTAAGTCACTAAGGCTAGTAATAAGTGAAGATGAAAAGGTGAGGTTGGGTAATTAAAAGTTTTATGAGGGGGGAAGCTTCCATTACCTTGTTTGTATTATTTGCATAGATGGTGGGAGCAGTTAATATTCTAAAAGTATAATATCCACGGCTAAGGTTTTTTTTTTCAAAGTTAAAAAAAAGTTTGAAATTCAATGAATATAAGAATGTATAAAAAGATTTTAATATTATAAGCAACCGTGATGGCAGTGGTCAAATATGGCTCTGAAGCATGGACGCTCCGAAAAGCGGATGAAGATTTGCTAGATGTTTTCCAGATAAATTACTTAAGGATTGTTCTGGGTACCCGGCTGACTGACCGTATTTCAAACGAAAAATGTGGTTCAATACCACTCTCTAGGGATATAATGAAAGAAAGGTTGAGGTGACTAGGGCACGTTGTGCGGATGAAGGATGACAGATTGCCGAAGCTTTTTCTTTTCGGCCAACCATCTAGGGCTAAACGGAATGCAGGTCGTCCTCGTCTGGAATGGGCGGACGTCATGAAGAAATATTTAAAGGACATAAGAACTTCGTGGGAGGTTGTAAAAATGGAGGCTTTGAGTAGACTGATGTGGAGGAGGAGCACACGGAGCTGTATTGGCTTCAGGTAACTTGGTTCTGTTGTGAGTCGCTAGTAGTAGTAGCAGTAGCTATTTAAATGATTTAGTTATTTTTAGTCATTTTAAGTGAATTATATTAATTACTATTATTGAATTATTTTTTTCATTTGATAATTAATTAATAAAGTATTAATTATTTTCATTTATTAACTGTGCCTTCTGTTTTATTTTAATCCAAATCAGATTTCCGAAATTACAAAAGAATTGTAACCCTTAGGCTATTTATTTGAGATGTTGCACCTCTGAAATTTTTCAGCCTAGGGCAAGTGCCACCCCCCCTCCTAACAACGCCGGGATACCGTGTCTGGTGCAAATGTTGTTTTTATAGCTGAAAACCTTTTGTTTAGTGAGAAAAGGGCTTTTAAAACAAGGGTCTCCTTTCAGATTATCGTCCCACCTAAATTCAAGAACGTCATTGAAGATATTGAATCAGTTGAAGATATGTCAGCACGGCTGGATTGCGAAGCAGAGGGGGAACCAACCCCAATTTACGAATTTATTGACCCAAATGGCGAGCCAATTATTGGCCGACCTGGATTTGTTATTAACCCCAACACTGGCATTCTTGTTATTGAAGAAGTAAAGAGAGAAAATGCTGGTGAATACAAGTAAGTTTTTATTATTGATTTAGATTTCTTTCAGTTTGATTGCTGTTTTCCTTTGCAGCATTTTTCTACCCATTGGTCAGCTGATGTGATTTTGTCTGCTACTAAAACTTGAACGTATAAACGCTTCTTTTTCTGGATGAACACGAATATACTTACGGCTTCCTTCTGGCAATAGAAGTTCTTTTATCTTCAGCCCAATGTAAAGCACAAGTATTAAGCGATAAAAAAAAGCCCAGCTATTATTTAAAAAAAAGAACAGCTTTAATTCGGTTTTCTTAGTTAATATAATTATAACCTAGTTAATATTATGAAAAGCATAAATATTTTCCCTAAAAAACGTACGTTCCTCGCTTATGGTTTTCCATACTTGGGAATTTTTATGAATGGTGCGGGGGGGGGGGCTTTGGATAAACAAAGACCATTTTTTATAAAGAAGAAAAAATTTTAAAATGGAATTAGTATGGGTTTGGGGTAATAATTTACCCCTCCCCTCACTGAGCTTTTTTACGCCCCTGATGCAATACATGCAGCTAATAAGTTGTAAACTCTGTGGAATGTTGTTCGATTTTTGACGTGTCAAGTTTTAAGAATGAGATAATTTGATAGACAATATACCGTAACTTAATAAAAAGCAATAATGGCAGTTGTTTCCCCTGCCAATGCAATGCGCTATTTGATTTGTGCAAAATAAAGATCTATCTTGATAGCATCTTATTTTCAGTTGAATAAAAAGGATAAGGAAATAAAACTTGCATAAACAATTTCCCCAGGTTAGACTTCAGTAACGTAACTTGCAAGCGGTATAATATATTTTAAAGCAATATGGTCAAATAACTTTGAAAGGTGGTTTATTACGTCTATAAAACGTAATGTCACTACCATAAAAGATTGGATCAGTATTTTACTGCAGTCACAATAACCAAAATTGTAAATCAGACTGCTGAATACTGATAGTTAAGGTGATTGATGAGAAAATTTATCTTCAATCCTTACTGGAATCTGGATTTTAAGGTGGAATGATTTCAACAAGTTGCCTTTTCACATTATTTTTAAAGGAATTTCTTAGAGAAAAGCTCCTTGGATTTGTTGATGCGTTCTAAAGTTAAGATTTGGTTTGAAAGGAAGAAAATTATTTTTCTTCTAAGAATCAGGTCAGAATTGTGTGTGGTGAATTGTATATTTTATACTTTTTATTGTTTGTTTTTGAATCGTGAGTTTTCTAAGTTTTGTTCAATTTTATTTACCCATTATAGACGGGCTGGGATCGGACCGAAATATATGCAATTTTTTTTCTATATTGGTCTAATCATGTTAGTCCAAACTCCTCGGTTGCCTTATTTGGTTTTCAAGCAATTTAAAAGTTTTAATTTCTACCAAAATGCGTTATATCCTCTTTTTCCGTGCTGAAATATCTGAAAAATTTATATTTGGGGCTAAAAATTATTTTTACCATATCTTGATAGTCCGTGAAAAAACTCTTGTGTAATCCATTTATCGTTATTAAGAGGCAGGAAATATTTTTCATTTTTTTTTATTCTTCTGTAAAATTTGCGGTGCGTAACATAACGCCTTTCGACATAACTCCTGCATTCAACCTGACGAAGCGAAATTTAACAAAATGTATAAAAAAAATTGTTTATATGCATTTTATTGCTTTTTTAGGCGTCGGACGAAAATTTATATGGGGTGGGGGGAGGTTAAGGGGCTAAACACAGTACACCCGCTCCCCCTGTATATGGCTTCGCTCCAAAGGGTCTGGAATTCACAACAGAGAAGCTATTTCTTCTTTTTGTTTATAAATCGAGTGATATATTGTGGGGATATCAGAGTTTATAGTAACTAGCAGTGCCTCATCGGGGGATGAGGGGCTAAACACAGTAATCCCCCTCCCCCTGGATAAAGCTATTATCGCTCGTGTCAGTACGTCAAACCATAGTCGATAGGTATTAATTGTTTGATAGACCTCGAGTGAGATATTGTGCGGAGATCAGAGTGTATATGAACCAGCAGCGCCTCCTCGGAGGTTGAGGTGCTAAACACAGTACACCCGCTCCCCCGGGAGACTTCTTTGCTCCAAAGAGTCTGTAATTCACAATAGAGATTATAGTTAGTCTTTTTTTTTATTAACTCGGTTGATATTTTTGGGGGATCGCGGAGTATATAGTAACTAGCAGTGCCTCATCGGAGGATGAGGGGCTAAACACAGTAATCCCCCTCCCCCTGGATATAGCTTTGCTCCCAAGTGTCCGTAATTCACAAAAGAGAATATATTTCTTCTTTTTGTTTATGCCTGTCGGTTGATATACTGTTCGGATAGTAGACTATATAGTAACTAGTAGCGCTGCCTATAGGACAACATGCGTTAAAAAAGCTATAGCGTATACTCTGTTTTGTTGATCGGATAAGACTGTTTTGACCCCCCCCCCCCACACACACACACAGTAGATTTATCAAAATTATAATTTGGAAACATGGTACTCATTTTAACAGAAAAGGGATTCCCTTTTCGTTGAATCGAATCCTTTATCCATCTACGTGTGTAAAATATTTTACTACCGTGTTGTTATTTATGAACAAATGCAACTTTACCCCAAAAACGGATTGACTTCTGAACAAATAAAAGTCTACTGTCTAGCTTGAACCGAAGACTTCCAGATCGGAAATTAAATGCTCTAGGATCTGAGCCAGCATCAGTTGATATTTGGTTTTACACCTTTCTTGCATCAACATACATGAATGGGTTTCCATAGCCTTACTAGCGCTCAATTTTTTATAATGGATTTTAAAAAAAATAAACTTTTATCTGATAAAAGTAAAGAATGAAGTTGGATCTAAAGCGAACAAAAATTACTACTTCATAATTTACTCAACATATTTTTTAATAGCTGTTTTGAATGAACTGGCTTTTGATATTTTCTACGTTTGTACAGTTCCAAAAGTGCCGCTTTACTGACAACGCTAAACGTACGTAACAAAACAAGGTTTTGTGCAGAAAATCCTTAAGCAGCCTTTATAGGATAAAATGTTCATTTATAAATCAATAATTTAGTTTCTTGTATTAATATATAAACATAGATTATACATACATAACATATGCCCAAAAACGGGTTTCCATAGGCAGGTTTTCTCTAGCCTTACCAGCACTGTCAATTATATATAGTGAACCGACTATACACTAACAATTTAAATAATTGGGAATACGACAACGTTCCGCAAATCCTTAGAAAACACTTTTATTATTAAACAACCTAACATGGTGCGTTATGTATTTGCTGCACTTGTTAGACCTCAAAATATCAGACCGAAATTGTTATCAATAATTTAGTTACGAATGGTTAAAAGCCCTTCATTTTGTTTCTTATTTATTTATATATATATATATATATATATATATATATATATATATATATATATATATATATATATATATATATATATATATATATATATATATATATATATATATATATATATATATATATATATATATATATATATATATATATATATATATATATATTTTTATATTATTCTTAGTCGGTGTAATCTAGGCTTTGGGGCTTGGAATGTGTCTCTCTTTAGAAGGGAATAGACGTCTCATCCTTCTAGGGGCTATTTTTCCTCTAAATCTATTTTTAAGAAGTTACATATTTTTATTGAGGTTTAAATGAAACGCTTCTTTATTTTTATTCTCAAAATTCAATTTTGGTTGCTTTTACCACGGCTATCAACATCAACCCCTCCCCTAAGTTCTCAAACTTTCTTGGCTAAAAAATTTAACCTTTAATTTTAAAAATACATGTCATTTGATACCCTCAATTTAAAACTTATAACAAAAAATAATCCTTTTAACCCCCCCCCTCTCGTTTCACACATGGGAACGATTTTTTGGGACTTGTAGGATATAAACCTAATTAATATTCTTGTAATATTTTTATCTTTTTCTTCAAGCCAAATTAAATTTATAAAAATCAGATAAAAATATATTTCTTTATACAAAATTTTGGGTTTTTTTTTTAACCATTGGGGGGGGGGGCTACTGGGGAGATGCAATCATAAATTTTTTGTTAACAATTTTGTTCAAATTTGTCCGTAATAAATTTTTTATCAATTCACACGGTCACAATACTTTACCCCCCCCCCCTCCAATTTGTAAATATATGGCATAAAATTTCATTATTTTACCTCTTTTAGGTCAATTCTATTTGTCTTTTCTCACGCTAAGCGTAAAGAAACTAACGCGAAAAAAACAAACAAAGCGGTTCTATAATGCGTCAATGAATGAACAACATGAGCGGTAGGGGGTTTATCATACATCGTTGTCCTCTTGGACCATAAATATTCTCCATAACTTGTTCTCCGTGACAGAATAAAAAAGGCTCTCGCATATACTGGAAATGATTGCCAATTACACCTCACTACTTGTTTTTAATTTTCTGCTTAATTAGTTTTTCTTTTTGTATTATAAGTTCTATCTTTTTTTTTATTTTGTTCCTAATCATACTGATAGCTGTAGTAATGAGGTAAAGCGCGTCCATTTTTCTAATTCCAGATGTCGGGCATCAAATGACCACGGAACTATCGAAGCGGTGTCGAGATTACGAGTTATCACCAAACCAACGATTGTCTCCTTTATTAACGCCACTGGAGTACGTACTTTACTTCCTTTCTCTTTCTCTTCGTCTTTGCATGAAACAATGTGTGCACTATCGATTGTTCAGTAACATCAGGGTTAATACTGGTGGTTAAGTTCTATTACGATAGTTCAAAATGCAATATGTTTCAAGACAAATTGTAGAGGAAAACTGAAATCTTCTTTTCTTACTCTTATTAAACGCCTTTTGTTTGTGTATTTTTTTTCTTTTTTTACAGGCATCAACAAATTGACAAAAAATAATTTTTGTCAAACGCTGTATTTTAACTATTTAGACCAGGGCTGTCAATTCACAAAAATATAGAAGGGATAAAAAAAAAATGTATTTTTCATGGTACATTTTTTATTTTGAAGAATACGTTTTTGTATTTTTTCTTAATTTTTTTTTATTTGGTCTATGTGGGGGGGGGGTATTTTAGTTTTTTTTTAATTTTTTTAAAAATAATAAAAAAATGTTTTTTTAAATTTAATACAATAATTCGAATATGGGGGGCCACTACAAAATATATGGGAAAAACACCCCCCCGCCCCCCCCCCCAAAAAAAAAACACCAATTGACGTGCCTGATTGTTACAAGTTAGAAAAGGGAATATAATAAATATTGGTAACAAACGAAAACCCTATGTATTTTGACGTCATGAAAATCGGTTTGAGCGAATTAAAAGAATCTGTCAGGCGTAAAGTAATATGAGTTGTAACAAGTTTGTCTGGTATTTTTTACCAAAATTATTCTTTTTATTGTTTTCTCGATTTCAGATAATTGTTATGAGGTTAGATTTTCAACTCCAAAGTCACTAATTTCACACTCAAGTATAAAATATTTACCATGACAATTGAAACTCATTTGAAGTGTTGTTACTCAACAACAAAATGAACTTTCCCTGGTGGTTTTTAGTTTGGTCTCTAGTTTTTGATGGAGAAATCAGGATGGGATAAGCCCTGTATAGTTGCGAAACGATGATTGAATGTGTGTGTATGTGTGGCAGTCTGATCTGTTTGATCCCGCTCTTTTTTATTTTCCATTTTTTTTTTTTTTTTTATATCTTTATTTTAAAGTATCAACTAACTTTTTTTTTTTTAACTTTTGGGCGGGTGGCACACATCAAAACAGCTGTGAACAATTTAAATTTTATATTTTCTGAAAGTTTTATAAATTATATTAATATAAATCCTTTATTATTTACATGAACACCTAGCTAATCACTGATCTAAAAATAAATACAGGATTTTATACTACTGGTAAATAAAATGTCAATTTTCCTGGAGTACTTTTACAATCAGATTCAGTAGATTTCCGGATGCCAACAGAAGTGCATATATTTTTTTCTTTTCTTGTGCCTTAAGGCAAGTGAGTATTTCTAATAGGAGAGATGGAATACATTCAGTTGGTTTCATTTAAAAGGTGACGAATTTTATTCTGAGCGTGTTAAGCATAGCCGGTTTTGGTCGAATGGAACTGAAAATTTCAGAAAGAATTTGTTTTGTTATTTTTCGGGGGAGGGGGGGGGCAGAGGACGTGGAATTTGGGTTATGGGAATGAGGTAAAATATTTTTTCTCACACAAGAATATATGCTACGATCTTTTTTTCTCGATGTCCGACAGGCTCTTAGGCCAGTTAGGATTATAAATTGCATTTTAGTCTAGCTGTCAGCGCTGAAAAATCATTGAATGGGTGTTTTGGGACTGTTTGGATGTACTGAAGATTTCCAGTAGCTAATGGTTATTTGCGCAATGTCTCTTCATTAAATTGTTGGCCTAGTTTATCAGTTGAATCATTTTCCAGGAAATAGCTGGGGGGGGAGGCACGGCTTGGAAGGGCCTACCCTGGAAAAATTGTTATTCCTCTCCCCCCCCCCTAAGTGAAATCCTAAAAAGCAAGCGCAAAGCGAAGTTCTGACGAAATACCGTGAATTAGACTCTTATTCACATAGTTGCTCGTGTTCAGACTTGTACGTACCCAACCTACCGTGCAGGTGTTTGCGAGCACGACACGTATATAATTGTTTTCGGCTAAGTGTGATTTTTCGCCTCTGATCTAGTATATTAGCGAGAAAAAAGAACATGTATTAGCTTTAAATAATTGCTAATGTTGCTTCAATCTTGATACTTAAACAGGAAATTTTAAAGAGGAGAAAAAGGTGTGTTTTCTTTGGTGGTTACTCTGTTGAGGGATGCAGAATACTATCCAAAGCATATATAATGAACCTGTATCGGGCAATTCCCTAGTTTCGCGCCAGAAAGGTGTTATTTATTTATTTCTTTGGCATATTCTAAACAAACGAAAGAGTAGCAGAGAATTCGATAAAAAGTAACATCTTACCAAAAATGGCGAGAA
>NC_142800.1:33128981-33146880 GCF_049724085.1 Artemia sp. Qi Xiang Cuo | reverse complement strand
ACATTCTCCCTTCGTTAAAAATATCAATTCCAATTTGCCGCAAAAATATATCACATTTCCAACAGGGAGACACAAAAAAGGATATTTCTATAAGAATGATACTCTTGAATAGAATAAATCCTGCCATGCTCAATTTTTGACTCAACTATTTTGTTTTGACAGTTCCATTGTAAAAAATTCATTATAGACAAAAGAAGATCCATTAAGAAAATTTTTAGAAAACAGAAAACAAATCATTTTCAAGTTGAATTGTTGTAACTTAGAGAAACTCGTTATTGGAAATGCGTCCAATATTCTGTCTCCGTCTCAACATATTTTTTTCACAGCTTCTAAGAATTATGGGACTATAAATTATTCACTAAAGTTGTCTCTTCTTCATCTTATTGGGATAATCTTGAGATCTTATTGTCATGTTTTATCTAAGAAAGAAATCGTAACGAATAATTATATCATGAGCACCAGGATTCGTCAGGGTTCCTCCCGGTACAATGTTTATTTACACTTTTTTTTTTTTTTTTTTTTTTTTTTTTTTTACTTAAGTTAATTGGAGATTTTTATTTTTTAATTAGCCCTTATTCGGCTCAAAGCCCTTCAAGGAATTTATATTCTCGTATTCTACAAGGGTTTACATAAAGCCCTTATAAACCTTTGTATGTACGGGTTTTTTTAAACGTTTGATATATCACACAGCAGTTACCTAAAATCTAAGTTAGAATGTGTAAAAATTTAAACTGGAAACTGAAGTGAGTTCTTCTAATTATCATTTCACTTTTATTTAGATTCTCGTGTAATATTAGTTTAACCTTTGTGCTTTTCGTAGTTGAATAAAGGACGCTTCTTTTTGCGTTTATACTAGCCATAATTTCTAAAGGGATCCACGTGAGTCAACTCTGTGGTTCTAGATTTTTCTTCCTTCGCCTTTAAAGTTAATCTCACCACTAGTAAACCATATCGTTGTCACATTACAGTCCAGATGCATTTTACAAAGAGTGGTCATGAATGTTTATACTGCTCTTCGCAAACGCTTATTTTCAACGGCCTTACTTTTTCCGACATTAGGTCCATGGGCATCTACAGACTGGAGATGGGATAGGCCTAGCATTTCATTCCCTCCGCTTTAAAAACTAATGGTTTTTAAGTTTTTTAGAGAATTATGGTTGTATATCAAAAGTTACCAGTGAAAAACCAGAGAGCCTTATAAAGTAACCTTCCACTTTCTGTAAGCTACTTATCAAATTTTCTGCTCATACGTGAACATAGTTTTTTTGGGGGGAGTGGGGTATTTTTAGTGAGGCGCTAGATTTCTTAATTCTACAAATATTGAAAAGAACTACAATCAGCTTATTTGAGCTAGTTTTGGGGATATAACTAGTGTAATCTGCAAAGAAATAATCGTTGTTTATTTTAAGTTTCCCCTTCACTTCTTAAATTTGATAAGAAAACTTTTTTTCAAACAGTCCGTGGTAACGAACTGTAAGTAAGGAGCGACCCGGATCAATAGTAACCGAAACTCTAAAAGACGGAATCTTGATACCAATAGATACATCAAAAGAATCAGATTTTTATGCTGATTTCAAATATATAAGTTTCATCAAGTTTAGTCTTACCCACCAAAAGTTCAGAGCCTAAGAGTATTTGCCTTATTTTCAAAGAAAGGGTGAAATACCACCTAAAAGTCATAGAATGAAAATCACACCATCAGATTCAGAGTATCACAGAACCGTACCGTAGAGATACCAAGCTCCTATCTGCAAAAATGTGGAATTTTGTATTTTTTGCCAGAAGAAAGGTCAAGGATGCGTGTTTATTTTTTTTTCTGGGGTGATCGTATCGACCCAGCGGTCCTAGAATATCGCAAGAGGGCTCATTCCAGCGGAAATTAAAAGTTCTGGTGCCTTTTTTAAGTGACCAAAAAAACTGGAGGGCAACTAGGCTCCCTCCCTCGCTCATTTTTTTACAAAGTCACCCAATAAATAACTTTGAGACAGCCATTTTGTTCAGCATAGTCGAAAAAATATAATAACTATGTGTTTAGGTGTAAAATGACCCCCCACAGTCCCCGGAGGAAGGGCAGCAAGTTGTGTCTTTTGCCCATTGTTAACACATAGTATTTGTTATTGGGAAGTATACAGCCAGTTTTGGGGGAGGGTGTGTGTGGGTGGGGTGAATTTCTATGGGGAGAATCTTCCTTGGAGAGGGACATTTCTGGGGGGGGTGAATAGGAACGGGGAAATGTTACATCGGGAGGTTTTGACAGAATTACTATACGAAATTCTTTTTAATTGTCTTACATTCTTAATTGTCTTACGTTCCGGGAGAATTATCCAGGGGCTTTTTCCGTGTGTTTTGTTTTTTGGAAAATAATTTCCACGGAAGTTGGCATTTCTGGAGTGATCAAAAAACCGATTAGAGATTCAAGTCTTATTCTAATGAAAGAATGCTAAGGAGAATTTTTCAGGGTGACTCTTGCACACGCACTTTTAAATGGTGGGGTATTTTCAGCGAAGCTGAATGGGGCGGTAGGGAGGGGACGGTGTAGGGGTACACTTTCGGTGGAATGAACTGTCTCCGGGGGAGTTGCACGTGAGGGGGAGGGCTATATTTAGTAGATAATTAGCCACATTTACCGGTATTATTTCAAAAATGAACAGAAAATTTTTCCATGTATGAAGAGTTGCCTATTTTTCAAAACATTGCCTTATAGTCAATAGTTATTCTGTCTACTCAAAGGGAAAAAATGGGGTCGGTTAGTTAGAATAGGAAGATTTTTTCCAAGTACTAACAGCTTTTGCTTATGGATCGAGGTATTGAGGAGGGAGCAACCCTTCATATCCAGAATAAAGCTGTCATAATCAATACATAAATTTTGTTTCGATTTTTCATGTACCGTGAGCCAAATTCGAACCTGCATTAGTTGAAAAACGTCCAGAAATTAAATAAAAAAAAATACAAGTCTTTTTTAACTGAAAGTAAGGAGCGACATTAAAACTTAAAACGAACAGAAATTATAGTATATATGAAAGGGCGGTGCAGCCTATTGTTGCAGTCAGAATGTGACCGTTGTCTACACTAAATTTTCTGTAGTTGATCAAAAACACTTTTTGCACAAAATTACTTTCCAGAAAAAAAGTAAAGAACTCTATCAAACCAAAAATGAACAAAAATAGAGTCAAATAAACCACCAAGCATACAGTTACCACAAATCAGTATTAAGAAATAAATGAAACCCAAAAAAATAGAAATTAAAATAAGTCAAACTAAAAAACGAGCAGAAATTAATCTGAGTAGGGTTTTAAACCCTACTATGCTTCTAAAAGCCAGAATATAATTTTTACTGTGTCGAAAAAAAAATCTAAATGAATTTACTGAAAAAAATGTGAATTGTCAGTTTAATATACATATTGCTGATATTTATTCCTTAAAATTTAAATTACTTTTTGATTTCTTAAAGTTATAAAAATGAAAACATTTAAAAGAATTTTTTTCAGTAAAGTACAAATTATATTCTGGATTTTAGAAAGCATAGGGTTTAGAACCCTATAAGGGTTTAGAACTACGTTGAAAAAAATGGCTATCTCAAAATTTCGATTGGATATGTTTGGGGAAATGGTGGACGTGAGATGGGGGTTAGTTGCCCTCCAATCACTTTCGACTATTTAAAAGGGCACAGCCTTTTGAATTTCTAATAAAATGAGCCCTTTTTCAAGTGTATATGAAAAAGTTTTCAATAAAAACATAATATACCACCAGGGCATAGATTACAAACTGAGCTATGAGGGCTGGGGGTAGTGTCATCTTCAAAGACATAATTTCTAAAATTTCACCTACGTTGAACAAAATGGCTTACTGAAAAATTTGATTTGATGTGTGTAGGGAGCTGGTGCGCGTGAGAGGGGGGGGTTACTGACCCACCAAAAACTTTAGAATATTAAAAGCGGCCCTAGCCCACTAAATTTCAAAATTAATTAACACTTATTAATTGCCGATGAAAAAAATATATATAAAAAAATTATATGCTTCCAGGGTATAACTTAAACCTTTGCCCTGGGGGGTTCTTGAGGGTTTTTCATCCTCAAATACAGAAGTTCAAGAATTTTCAAATACTTTGAACAACAAGGCTATCTCTCAACTTTGTTTGAATAGTTTTGGGGTCATGGCGGGCTTGCGTGGGGGGTTAGTTGAACTCAGGTTGGTTACTACTTTTAAAAGGGCACTAGCCCTCTCGAAGTCCAATCAAATGAGCCCCTTTTGAAGTTTCTACGACAAAACTGTCTATAAAAAACATACATGTCCCCAGGGTAGAACTTACAACCCGGGCCCAGAGGGTTGTGAGGGGGGGGTTATCATCCACCACTACCTGATTGTAAGCCCATGCACAGTGGCGTGAGAGGGGGGGGCGCGTGCGAGGGGGTTAGTTGTTATTAAATAAAATTAGACTATTAAAAAGGGCTCCAGCCCTTTCAATTTCCAATCGAATAAGCCCTTTTTAAAGTTTCTACGACAACTCCTTCTATAAAAACTTCATATGCCCCCAGGGCATAATTTACAACCCTTGCCATGAGGGCTTTGTTGGGGGTTGTCATACTCAAAGACGTAATTTCCAGAACTTTCAACTACGTTGAAAAAAAATGGCTATCTCAAAATTTTTAGCGGATGTGGTGGTGGATTGGGTGGGCGTGAGAGGGGGGTTAGTTGCCCTCAAATTATTTTTTACTATTAAAAAGGGCACGGGCCATTTCAATTTCCGATCGAATAAGCCCTTTAACAAGTTCCTACGACAACCTTCTATGAAACCTTACCGGCCCCCAGGGTATAACCGACAGTCCTTGCCCAGAGGGCTGTGGTGGGGGGGGGGCTGTTGTCATCCTTAAAGACCAAATTATTACAAAATTAAACCACGTTGAACACACTGGCTATCACAAAATATTGAGTGGAGGTGATGGGAGAAATGGTGGGCGTGAGAGGGGGTCAGGTGCCCTCCAATCACTTTCGACGATTAAAAAGAGCACTATCACTTTTACTTTCCAATCGAATGAGACCATTTTGACGTGTCTACGACAAAGCTTTCAAGAACAAACATTATCTACCCCCAGGGCATTCCTTATAACCTGGGACCTGACTAAGGTGGGGGGGGAGTTTAAGGCTCCATTAGAAAATTTCCAAAAATTACAACAACCTTTAACCAACTGAATAAATCAAAAATTTGATTGGATGTGTATGGAGAATTGGTGGTCGTGATCGGGGTGTTAGGTGCCTTCCAGTCACTTTCTACGATTAAAACCTTCACTATCACTGACAATGTACAATCGACTGATACCATATTGAATTTTCTAAGACAACGATTGCAATAATAATCTGAGATGCCCCCCGGGCAGCAGTTAACCCCCTGGTCCTGCGGGATGTGCGGGGGGGGGGTTGCCCACAGAAAATAACATTTGTAACACCTTTAAAAACCGTTGAAATAAAAGACGAAACCAAAAGTTTGATATGATGTTTTTGGTGAAAAGGTGGGCGTGAGAGGGGAGTTAATTGCCCTCCAATCACTTTCGACTATTAAAAACTGCACTAGCCCTTTGGATTTCCAATCGAAAGATCTATTTTTGAAGTTTTTACGACAACGCTTTCTATAAAACTTACAACCCTTGCCCTGAGGGTTGTGAGGGAGTGTCCGCCTCAAAAACATAATTTCTATCTGGAAATCAACTACGCTGAACAAAATTTTTATCTCAAAATTTTTTTTGGTTGTTTTTGGATTTGTTTCTAAACTATTATATATAAATCATTTTTTTTTTTTTTGATTAGCATTAAAAATAAATAGGATTCTTTCGTTTTTACAAATAATCGCAAAACTAAAGGGACAAAATGTATATTTGTTTCTTCTCAAAAAATTATTTTTTTTCCCCAAAAAAAAAATTATATTTTTTCTAGGAATTTTTTTTCTAAAAAAAATGATTTCTAAGCCTAATATTGCTGCACATCTTTTCTTTAGTATTTATTTCGTCTGGCTTTTGATTTTATTCGTCGACATCAATTAACATGACTGTCAACTTTAGTATTCCTTTAATTTTTTCCACAATCCAAATCGATAAAAGATCCACTCTTTCATTCCCTTTTTATTCAGAAATTCTAAAGTACCAATTGGAATCACTTATACTTCTAGATGTACTGATAGGTTAAAGCTATTTTATTTTTCACTTTGCTACCAACATTGGAATTTCTAAATTAAAGGTATCGTGGGGGGATGAGACAAAAGGGAAGAAATTTCTTATCAATATGATTCACATAATGTAACCTGATTCGAAATAGGTTCCAAAACCACTTGATCGACCCACCCTTCCCTTATAAAAGAATATCGATGATGTATAGATATTCAAGCATAAGAGGAGGTCGGGAATTCAGATTATACAAAACAGAACTGATATTACAGAACAATTACCGCTGGTAATAGTAGTAATAATATTGCTGTTCCAAAACAAAAGGGCATATACCAGTTTTTGTTTATTAAGAAGTTACAAATTGATAAAGATTTGTCTTGTGGTTTCTTAGCTAATGGTTATATTTGATAAGGCGTATTTAGTTAAGAGGAGATCTGGGAGGGAAACTATGATCGGACAAATCCGTCTATTATCCGTCTATGGAGTTGTTCGCTAGTATCCGTCGATGGCAGTTCATATTTTTTTGGATTTTATGCAAATCGCGGATATTGGCGAATGACTCGCTTTTATGGTTGCTAGGTATTTGGTTTTAATTCCAGTAATTTTTGGCTTTTATTGAATTTTATTCAACTTTTAATTATTTGGTTTTTTGGTTTCTTTTCACATTGACTGTCCGCATTTGTTTTTGTTGGTTTTTTTTCTTCAGCACTTTTCTTGAATACATTATTTCGTTTATCGCTGAAGAAGAGAGGCAGTTGTACTCTCGAAATATTCGCTTTATTTGTTTATTCAGTATTTTCGTTCGGCCTTAAAAATCACATTTTTGATTGTTTTCTTTTCTTATATTATGGCAGGCCAATGTGGTTTAAGAAATTATCTTTAACTCAAATCCAGCCTGATGCGGTTTTATATGCTTAGTAATGAGAAGGGCCACTACTCGGTTCTTGCTGTAATTTTACAGTTTTTTCCGTAAATAAAAGTGTTTTATCAAAAACTTTACCAGTTGTATTTGCTCAAAATTACGAAATTATCCATGAAAAATTTAAAGAAATATCCGTCAAGTTTGGTGCGACCAGGACGGCAAATTATAAAAACAAACTTTAATAACAATGGCAGTCACACTGGAAGAAATGAAAGGAGATCCGTAACATAGGTCCGAAGGATCACTGCAATTCCAATCGCTCCAGGTTCTTGACCCCTTCATTTTTAAACAGACTGAATATACAGATGGACATTTTTTTTTTTTTTTAAGGAAAGTTTTTTTATTTACATTTAAATTCAGCTTTTAATAATTTTATTGGATAAATTTTTTTTAATAAGCAACCCTATATTATTTCTATATTAACTCGGAAAATAAATACTAGAACTATGAGCATTCAATGAGCCTGTCTTAAGCTGAAATGCAGGCTAATCAGCCACTTTCGGATACCCGTTTTATAATTATCAAATAATACCGGGTACTTCTATGATACAACCCCTACCGCTCAAGTTGTTCATTCATTGACACATTATAGAACCATTTTTTTGGTTAGTTTCTTTCAGCTTAGCGTGAGACAAGACAAAGATGACTGCAGAATAGATGGAAAATATATAGTCTGTTCTAAGAATTTGCACATTACGGGGGGGGGAGAGTTAGTATTTGGACAGTGTGAAGTTAGAAAACCATTCTTACTTCATAACATGCAGACGTATAATACTTAGGTATATTTCATTAGGATTGAGCGTCAGAGAAACATATTAGAAGAATATTAGGTAGCGGATATATCATACAAGTGCCTAATGTCGAATTGCAATTATACAGTAAATCAACCCCAAAGATAGCTTTTAATCACAACCAAAAACATGTTTTTCAAAAATCATATTTTTTAATTCAACATCAATGTTACTTCAACAAATTGAATACAAAACAAAAAATAGATGGACTACTTTCCGCACACCGTGTGATCAAAACCGGAAAGAAACTTAGGAGCCACATTAGCTTAAATCTTAGAAATGAAGTTCTTGTTACCAAAAGTAACCACTTTACTTCTATGAGTTGCGCACCTAAAACTTTTCGGGTTAGAAATACATTTCGGGCTGGGCCCCGCAACTAACTCTACATAGGAACAGAAAACATTAGTTTTTAGTTTGGCCTTGAAATGCAGGAAAATATAACAACTAAATTCGAAGCAATTCTACATACATAAAAAATGACTTCTATTGATGAGCTGCGCAGCTAAACTTTTCAGTTTAGAAATATATTTCGGCTTGGGCCCCGCAGCTAACTCTTTATGTAAGAACAGAAAACACTAAACTTTAGTTTGGCCTACAGGAATACAGGTTGGAATACAGGAAAAATAGAACAACTAGATTCGAAGCAATTCTGCAGACATAAAAAAGGACTTTCTCGTTCCCAAATAGAGACTATAGGTCTACCAACACTGGAGTAATGGAGGATCAACGCCTCGGAGCCTTGCGACACTCCGCACTACGATTCATTTGTCGCATACTGGGGTGGAGGGGGGACTAGCTTAAGTGGCATGCAAACTTAATGTAATTTCTGGACTAAAAACAAACATGCACCTTGCTCAGGCCTCTTCCTATTTTTTCTCGATTCTTGTCCGGTTCTAGTTTATATTTCATTCACCTAACTTAAGTAAGGCTACAAAGGCCGATAAACTCTCGTGTGTGTTTTTCAGATTTTGTTTCAGTGTTAGAGCTGGCTGTACAAATCAGAACCAGAAAACAAACCGCAAGTGCATGAGGGGGCTTAGATATTTTCTCCTTTTTCTTAACATAGCGCCTATTTGTAATTCTAGGAACAACGAGCTTCCCTAGTTGCATTCATAAAAGAAAAGTAGTATGATTATATTTTGAAGTTAAAACTATACTTAGAACCGTTGTTAAGTTGTTTGCTTAAAACTAGAAGAGAAACTAGACGAGCGCAAGAGAAAACAAGCAGGGCATACGTTTACAGTGGACGAAAATCTTCACACGCGGAGGGCAATCCGTTTTAAATTCACCAAATATCTACCAAAAAATTACAAAAAAAAACATGATAAATTTACAGAAATCGATATCTGATCTATAAAAGGGACTTGTTTGGAGTAAATGGTCCCGTTCTCCGAAGAATGTATCTAAAATACCAAAACCATTGGATTCCCATACTCATGAAGAAGGGCGTTTTTGTTCCCACAACAAGAACTGTCTTAAAATAAAAAAAAAGGATGTTTACATTCGCACATCATGCAAAAAATCAAAATGTTTTCACACTAACATTTTCACACTTCTGAATTAATTGACAAAAAATATTTTCTAATATGTTCTCAAAGGAAAGATCAGGAGGTGGGTGTAGATCGGGAGTATATCCTTGTGGTTGAACCCACAATTCCTTGCTCATCCGGTGAGAACAGCTCGGGAAACGGTTTTGGACAGTGCTCTGTATTGTGAATATGTCAGATATGATTTTTAGGCGCGGTGGCGACGAAATACGAAATAATTAAAATAAATTCTTCGGTTTGAGGAGTTTTGTCAGAACCATAAATTCTAAGATCATAAAGACACTCAAAACTTTTGACGCGTTTGCAGCCAAATATAGCCTACACTTCAGTGAGGATTCATGGCAAAAACGTAGCATGGAAGACTGATAAAAGAGGAATCATTTGCGCTTTAATATGGACTTAAGCTTTATGATTCCTGCGTTGGTTTTAGTATGTTATTTTTCTGTATAAATATTAGTCAAGGCCATTCATGGAGGGGGTGTACCAGGTTTGAATCCCCTCCCCCCGCAAAAATTGTCAGACTCGTAAAAAAATTAAATAAAATGTTTTTTAAATATTTGTTTGGTTTGGTTTTTACCCCCCCCCCCTCCCGAAAAAAATCTCGGATACGCATTTGGTACTACGGTTTGTATTTTTCAACATTTGATTACAATTTTGAAATTATTTGAAAGCTAAGTTTTAGCTTTATCCATGTAATGAATTATATTTTTTAAATTACCTTAAATTTTTTTTAATTGACAAATACGTTGAAAAGGTTGCAAAACCCTGCAAAAATAGCAAAATATTCCTACTTCTTGAGCAAATTTAGGTCATTGCTTCAGAAAAAGTCTAATCAGTATCACATTTCGGGCTTGGTAAATCCATAGATCTGTGCCAAATGATTCCAATGATGCAAAAAATACAACTTACAGCTGAGGCTTGTCGTAAGATTACATGTTTTACAGGGAACATAAACCATAAACTAACAAGGACATTAACATAAAAGTTTGTTTTTTGCTGGACCAAGCAAAGGCTATTCATTCCTGAAAACCACAGCTTCCTAAGGAACTGGTTCCCTCTCCTACCTGTTTCCTGTATTTTTGCCTATGCAACACTTACCGTAAAGGCTCAATTGAAGCAATTGTCAAAATAGGCTTCTTTCTTGCAAACCTACCATGTTTTATTTTTATTTCTTTATCACCATGATACTAATACAGATAGATTATTTCAGTCAAACTTAAGATCATAGAATGACTAATTTTACAGCTTCTCTTTTTTTCCTCGATGAAACAGGATCTGTTTACGTTTGCATAATTCTTGAAAACTTTTATGAAACAAATCACTTATTTAGTCTTCAAAATCTTAAAGACGATAACAAAAAGGGAGCGCTAATATCAAGTTTCGAATCATCCAGAAAAGAGTGAACAATGCTTAAAAACTACAAGAAGAGGGGGCAGAATGTTCATTTCTAGAGATATTCATTTAATAAAAAACCCTAAGAAAAGGGGAAATCCAGCCAAAGAGAGGAGATCAAATGAAATCGAAGCCCTACAAGTCAGCCTGGCGCTGTCACTCATCTGAGTAAAAGAAAATAGCCCCCTTTGCTGTAACAGGGCCATTGCAAAATAAAGAATAATCAAGTAAGTGATATAGTAAATTGCCACTAAAAAAATTTTACTGCTTGCCACATAAAAGATTTCTTGTCAATTTGAGTTAAGAAGAAACGATTTCATAGAATGAACGAGCCATAGCAGAAAATACAAATTCAAGGTAAAGATATTTCAAGAACAGAAGAAACATTCGTGAAATACAGGCAGATGACAATTCACAAGCCAACTCACAACGGCAGGCCGCCCCCCCCTGTTCACGAGATGTCGCAGGATTTTTCCTGAGGGGGGGGGTTGACAATCTGACCTCAACTTCTTGAATCCTACCCCTGTCCATGTGAAGGCGGAGGGGGCTATCCTATCTTGGAATTACGTCAGGAATTATGCATCCAGATTGAAGGTCAATTTGAATTCAGCTTAAAAATTTTACCATCGTTTTCTGATACCATATATTGCTGGAGCTTATCGGTATTTTTACCAGATTTTTTCAAAGTTTTACCGGATATTCTGATAAGAGACCGTGCCAGCAGAAACTCTATTGTATTGCTATGTTCCGCTTTCGATTACGTACCGTATTAACAATTCTTATGAAGCCATGAACTTCATATGATGAGAGCCTCGTGTCAAAACTACACAAATACATATGTGTTTCAAGAAAACTCCTTAAAAATGTCGCCAAAAAATTTCTTTTTTTTTTAGAACGAAAATGTTGCCTGGATTATATTGAGTGTATTTTTTTCTTTTTTTTTTTTTACAGAATTGCATTTTACAGTAGCCTATATCTTAAATAGGAAAGATTTTTCGCCGACTTACAATTGCGTCACGGTTTAGGCGGTTACTTCAACAGGAATACGAAATTCAATCCGGAAACACAGGGTAGCATATAGGCAGCAATATTCCAACAAGGGTAACACCCAAAGTAAATTTTTAGAAGACTAGTTCAAGATGAACAAATTAATGCCTATTCGACCATACCTAACGTGGTCTTTCTGATTCGTCAAAAAAAAGTTTCTAATCAAGAATTCGGAACATTACAACGTCATGAGTGAGTGCTGCCACTGATTTTTGACATGATGTCAACCTAAGTCAAGATCTAACTTTAAAAATATATCTTTACATTAAGTCTCCGTTGCCCAGTCTCAGAAATCATGGATACAGGGTGGCATACACCACACATGGCAGAACAATTTATGCTTTGAGATTTTCGCCAGGTGACGAATAGTAGGAAGACCTTCACTTATGTCAATAGTTGACTAGATAGTTGTCCATAAATTAAATTTGATTTTTTTTTTTTTTTTTTTTATTTTTTTTTTTTTTTTTTATTTAATTCAGCCAACAATTTTTTTACTAGCAGGTGGACAGTACTGTACATTAAATATCATAAGTAATTAATTGTTAAGCCGAAAAGTTACATTTAAAGGATTTAAAATTCCGTAAGATTTAGTGGTAAGATTCTAGGTGTTTGAATGTGAACTTCAAAAAGACTTTCGGCATACCATCATGGCCACTTGTTAAGACCAAGGCCGTATCCAAGGGGGACCGTTTCAAGACTTGAACCTCCCTCCTCCACCAATTTTGTCCGACTCATAAAAACGTAAAAAAATGCATAAAAACTATTTTTTATGTTTTTTGTATCCACTCCCCGACCTAAATACCCCCCCCCCATGAAAACAACACCGGGAGACACTCGTGTTTAATATATTTGTTTTTGGATGATTGGTTAATTGTTAGTAAATTATCATTACTATTAGTTAAAATTAAATTCAAATATTATTTTAAATTAAAAATTAATTACTTATTAAACTTAGTAAAACAATATGAAATGAGTGATGAATAAAAACCCCTTTTAATGGTTTATTTGTAAAAATACAAGATTCAAAGAGTTTCTCCATTTATGGGCCAAATATGGATAAAATGAAGCCGTTGGAGGTCAATTTCACCAATTACATAAAACAAACTATAAAAAAAAACCATAAAAACACAAAAACAAATCCATAAAAACAAGTCGCAGGAAAGAAATTGCAAAAGAAGATTCATTACTGGTTTGACTTAGTGTGCCAATTATGTGAAGGGGAAAAGTACAGGATTGTTTGGTGTTTGCTGGTGTCTTTGACGAATGTCCATAAACATATCTAGAAAAGACTTAGTAAAATTGGCCGTAGTGTATGTAGGATGCAAGAAAAATTGGTACTGTTGCGCTTAATGGTACACACGAAAGAAGTTAAGTTTGGTTAATGCTAATAAAAAAATAAAATAGGATAAATATATAATAGTTTAGAAACAAATTTGGGCTATATATTTGCACATTAGGGGGATGAGGGGGAAACCATAGCATTTCTTAAATACGTAGCCTCCCCTCCCCACGAGACCCCCCCCCTAAACCCCCGAATACCACAGTTTAAATCTTTCAAACTCATTGCAACAACGCTCTCTTCGTACACATTAGAGATAACTTACACGCGTTTCGGTTCTCCATAAATGCAGTAGTCCTTCGACAGTCTATAGCGCTGTGTACCATTAAGCGCAACTTGACCGAAAAATTTGGTTGCGTAAGTGTTTTTTTTTTACCCTTAGACTTAAAGAATATTCCAGTGAATCTACATAGTTATGAGTCTATCAGGTGCTTCAGTGCTAATACCTCAAAGAAAAAAGGATTTGATCAGATTGGCTTCTGAAATAATCAAATATCTAAATACAAAGGGAAACTATGGTCTATGGTTAAAAATTGAAAAATAAAACATCAAAACAACAATGGTTAACAATCACAGCATTTCGTGCTACATTTCAACATGACTCATGCAACGTTGACAGGGCCTACCTTTCTTAGATCAAGCCTCCGTCACTGTGGAAAAAAATAAACTATTTATAAATTGAAAAAAAAGGGTACAAAACTTGTACAATAGATACAAATCAAAAGTTCTGCAAAATAAAATTAATGAGTGAACCAGACATAGAAAAGAAATATTCAGCGTTTTTATCATTAAAAATTTAAATGTCATTGAGAATTTATGCCCAAATCAAAGGTCACCAGTGCTTCATGTAAATAGATCCAAACAATAAAAGAGAGCCAAAACCATTAGTATTTTCGGTACTTATTAAGAAACCAGAAAACACGCAAGAGGTGAAGTTTCGTTAAATATAATGAAATAAAGCAAAATAGGATGAAAATATAATAGTTTATGAACAAAATAGTGGTATATCTTTTATAAATAGGGGGGGGCTTCATATACAACACAAAATATTTTAAAAATTGGTAACGGCATTTGCAAAAAAAAAATGCATCGGAAAACTGTTTTTAATTATGAGGTAATTAGATTCTAGAAGTGGTTCTTCGCGTGTTTTCTGAATTCTTAATAAGTACCGTATTTTCTATCCAGTTATTTAAGCAATAAGTTAATTGAGACTGAACGGGTATTTTTGGTAAAGTTTCTAACAAGAACACACGAGGATCGATTTCAATGACCATTTACCCCCAGAAATCGAATAAATTACGTTCACAAACATAAATCTCATTGTTAGGGAATGCTATATATAGCTAATTTATGTCAGGTTGTCAAAAATAAAAAATTTGAAATCGTAAAATTATTGGTACTTACGTGTTACACAGACCACACTACAGTTCTGGATCTGAGCAAAACCCGTTTCTTTGTCTGCGTTCGGAGATAATTAGCTTAGTCTCAGTGAGATAAACTACTATGCAGGCACAATTTAGTTAAATATTTAATATATAGAGTTTATTAGGTTAGGTATTTAATATAATACTTTCTGGGCGGCCTGCTTTCCATAATTTTTTGTTGTAGTTTCCATCATACTCAGGTATGTTTCATTAGGATTAACCTAACTTTACTTCTTTTTTGTGGTCGCTATAACACATAAGCACTAAACTTATCATCTCTGCGGGACTCCTTCGGAGCGCACAAATCTTTTGCTTTGGAGGAATAATCCATAAGACTATTTTCTTAACATCACCGTGGGCTCTTTAGAAATAATATGAAAAAGTCAACAGCTTAAAAGAGAACACAGTTTATAGAATTATCCAGTAAGTTTATCGCAGATCATTTCTGGTCTTCATTCTCGGTGCGAACAAAAAGCTCCTCCCACTTTTTTCTGAATTAGCGGGTTAGTCTGTTTCCGTAAATCAATGAGAAATGGTTACAAAATGCATTATTCGTAATAGTGGGTTTACTAATATGTCCGATTACTCCTATTAGTACTTTGAGTTTTACGTCCAAGAGGGTTATAAATTATATTATTCTTAACAGCTGGTTTCCACTTATTACCGATTATATCTATTATAACTCTAAGTTTCGTGTCCAAGAAAAATCTGAATCGTCCACCCGTGAAAAGATATAATGCCGCTTATGTTTATATCTGCAAAAACCACAGTTTATATAATTATCCAGTATGATAATTACCTATCTCACCCATTAGAAAAAACAGGACCGGGGGGAGAGTGCTCCGGCAAACTTTTTTGCATAAATAAAAAAACTCGGCATCATATCTTTTCCCGCGTAGACATGTCAGACGCGAAACAATCGGAAAGAAGTGGAAACCCGCTATTACGAATAATGCACTTTGTAACCATTTCTCATTGATAGACGCAAACACACTGATCCATAAGTGAAGAAATAAGTGGGAGGAGCTTTTTATTCGCACCGAGAACGAAGACCAGAAATGATCTGCGATAAACTTATTGGATAATTCTATAAACTGTGGCAAAAACGTTCTCTGGAGTACTCGCACCTCGGTCCGGGTTTTTATAATGGGTGAGATAGGGAATGATCATACTGCTAATTCTATAAACTGTGAAAGAGAATGAGTAGATAAGTAACGAAATTGAATTTTGTTACCCTAGTAGTCTCGGTTCAATGGCAGAAGTCTCAAAATCAAAGGCGCTTTAGTAAAACCATTGACTTGTGATGACAAAGATATCGTAGAGATTATACGTTTGTTGAGATGGTTATAAAACTCATTCGTACAATGGGCCAAATTATATCTTCATATTTTAGTCCCTTCATGTTTGAAATAGAGTTGTAGCCTAATTTGTTAAAACGAAACGCAATAAAATTGTTTCGATAAAGAACGACATGTCTCTTTTTTTCGGAATCATAATATAGAACAAATGATCGCAAGAAGCTGAGGGGGGAGGTGTTATTCGATTGAAAATTCTAGAATCTAGTGCTTTTTTAGGAATGAAAAATAATCAGAGGATTTCTAATGCCAATTCAACGCAAACGTGTTAAAGTGTCCTAGGGCTACGAATAAAAATTTCGACATATGCATTTTGACAAAAATTGTTGAAAGTTACATAAGATATGCTTCCAAGGACAACATGATGCGTGCGGCCCCCGGGACAATGCCTAAAATAATACAAAATACCCATTGGTACTTTTCAATTATATCGACCCCACCCATGAAGTCAAGCTAGGTTAATGCTTATGAAATAAAACAAAACATGCTTAAAATATAATAGATTATAAACAAATTTGGTCTATATTTTTGAACATTAGGAGGGTGGGGGGGGAAAGCAGATCGGGAAGGTTAAATTTGATAGAACCCATCCAAGAAGTCAAGTTAGATTAATTCTAATTAAATAAAAAAAAACAGGATGAAAATAAAAGATATTATAACCAAAATTGGGCTTTATATTTGCACATTAGGGGGTGTGTGTGTAAAACATAGCATATATTTAATACTTACCCAAATATACTCTAATTGAACAGGAATTCACCTTTAACCCCCCCTCCCCAATGTACAAATATACAGCGCGAATTTGTTTCTAAACTATTATATTTTCATCCTATCCAAACTTGACTTCGTAAGGTCGATATAATTGATTAGTACCTACCCCTTTTAAAAACAAAAGCTTCATAGATAAACTTGAAGAAATGCAGTTATGTTAACAGATCGTGCAGGGTTTATGGTCTACAAAGTTGGCAAGACCAGAGCAGAGACCAAGTAAACTCCTTCGCGCCCACCCCAACCCCAACTTCATAAGATATGCATGTTTCGTCTCTTTTGGCTCGTGATTGTAAAAGGGTCAATTAGGGGGTAGGGGAGCACTTCAATAAAAACCGGAAAGTGCATGTTTTTACAAACGATACTTCCTTTCCATCAGGATTTTTTGTTTCATATATGGCCAAAGTCACAATTTTTGCCACACACTTGCTTGCAGCCTCTTTGGAATGGCTCCTATTCAAAGACCTAGTGACGTCAATTGAAGGACACAGAAGGGTACGTGTTCCTATGATTCTTAATTCCCCCTCCTCATATATCTTGTAAAATACCTTTTGGGGGGAGGGATATTTTCATTAAAAAAAATGTCTTTTTGGGTATTGTAATTTGGAAAAATAAAAAAAACTACAAATTTGCCTACCCTGTATCTTGGAAAGGTACTTGCGTATTATCCAGAACACAATAAAGAAGTTTGCTGACTGGGTGGCACCAAATACATTCTTGCTCTGGGTGCAGCCATGCTTAGATCGGTTCCTGACCCTTAGAGGTAATGTAAACTTTGGAAATGGGTTTTTCTTGGTTAAACCCAATAATTAAAATTCTAAGTATTTGTCAAAAGGCTCATTTCCTAGTTAAAATCCCATTTCCTTGATAACTAAATTAATTGTGAATATTTGCTTTAATTCCTGGAAGTTGACAGATTAAGGTGGAACAGTTCTGTCAAATGCCCGGATGTGTATCTGCATATTGTGCTGAATATAAGTTACCAATTTAGATTATTTGAGTCAGTTCAAATTCTGTATCTGTCCTCGCCATATGTACATCCACTGTATTATATGTATAAATTAACATTTTATGCAAACATAAACTATATGTTGGTTAGAGACTCTAGACATCCTCCACCGGTAGAACCCAGATAATAGGCCAACGCTACCATAAGACT